>NC_056733.1:1030005614-1030123114 GCF_019279795.1 Protopterus annectens
TTGTAGTATCATTACAATAGGGAGAGTGAAGAGATTCTACATAACTGTACTGTGTCCTTCCATTTCACTGTTGTAGTATCATTACATTAGGGAGAGTGAAGAGATTCTACATAACTGTACTATGTCCTTCCATGTCACTGGTGTAGTATCATTACATTAGGGAGAGTGAAGAGATTCTACATAACTGTACTATGTCCTTCCATTTCACTGTTGTAGTATCATTACATTAGGAGAGTGAAGAGTTTCTACATAACTGTACTATGTCCTTTCATTTCACTGTTGCAGTATCATTACCATAGGGACAGTGAAGAGATTCTACATAACTGTACTATGTCCTTCCATATCACTGTTGTAGTATCATTACTTTAGGGAGAGTGAAGAGATTCTACACAACTGTACTATGTCCTTCCATATCACTGTTGCAGTATTGTTACATTAGGGAGAGTGAAAAGATTCTACATAACTGTACTTTGTCCTTCCATTTCACTGTTGCAGTATCATTACATTAGGGAGAGTGAAGAGATTCTACATAACTGTACTATGTCCTTCCATTTCACTGTTGCAGTACTCGTTACAATAGGGAGAGTGAAGAGATTCTACATAACTGTACTATGTCCTTCCATTTCACTGTTACAGTATCGTTACAATAGGGAGAGTGAAGAGATTCTACATAACTGTACTATGTCCTTCCATTTCACTGTTGCAGTATCATTACATTAGGGAGAGTGAAGAGATTCTACATAACTGTACTATGTCCTTCCATATCACTGTTATAGTATCATTACAATAGGGAGAGTGAAGAGATTCTACATAACTGTACTATGTCCTTCCATTTCACTGTTGCAGTATCATTACAATAGGGAGAGTGAAGAGATTCTACATAACTGTACTATGTCCTTCCATTTCACTGTTGTAGTATCATTACATTAGGGAGGGTGAAGAGATTCTACATAACTGTACTATGTCCTTCCATATCACTGTTGCAGTATTGTTACATTAGGGAGAGTGAAGAGATTCTACATAACTGTACTATGTCCTTCCATGTCACTGTTGCAGTATCATTACAATAGGGAGAGTGAAGAGATTCTACATAACTGTACTATGTCCTTCCATTTCACTGTTGCAGTATCATTACAATAGGGAGAGTGAAGAGATTCTACATAACTGTACTATGTCCTTCCATTTCACTGTTGTAGTATCATTACATTAGGGAGAGTGAAGAGATTCTACATAACTGTACTTTGTCCTTCCATTTCACTGTTGTAGTATCATTACATTAGGGAGAGTGAAGAGATTCTACATATCTGTACTATGTCCTTCCATTTCACTGTTGTAGTATCATTACAATAGGGAGAGTGAAGAGATTCTACATAACTGTACTATGTTCTTCCATATCACTGTTGCAGTATCATTACATTAGGGAGAGTGAAGAGATTCTACATAACTGTACTATGTCCTTCCATTTCACTGTTGTAGTATCATTACAATAGGGAGAGTGAAGAGATTCTAAATAACTGTACTATGTCCTTCCATGTCACTGTTGTAGTATCATTACATTTGTGAGAGTGAAGAGATTCTACATAACTGTTCTATGTCCTTCCATATCACTGTTGTAGTATCATTACAATAGGGAGAGTGAAGAGATTCTACATAACTGTACTATGTCCTTCCCTTTCACTGTTGTAGTATCATTACAATAGGAAGAGTGAAGAGATTCTAAATAACTGTACTATGTCCTTCCATGTCACTGTTGTAGTATCATTACATTAGTGAGAGTGAAGAGATTCTACATAACTGTACTATGTCCTTCCATATCACTGTTGTAGTATCATTACAATAGGGAGAGTGAAGAGATTCTACATAACTGTACTATGTCCTTCCATTTCACTGTTGTAGTATCATTACAATAGGGAGAGTGAAGAGATTCTACATAACTGTACTATGTCCTTCCATTTCACTGTTGTAGTATCATTACATTAGTGAGAGTGAAGAGATTCTACATAACTGTACTATATCCTTCCATATCACTTTTGTAGTATCATTACAATAGGGAGAGTGAAGAGATTCTACATAACTGTACTATGTCCATCCATTTCACTGTTGTAGTATCATTACAATAGGGAGAGTGAAGAGATTCTAAATAACTGTACTATGTCCTTCCATGTCACTTTTGTAGTATCATTACATTAGTGAGAGTGAAGAGATTCTACACAACTGTACTATGTCCTTCAATGTCACTGTTGTAGTATCGTTGCATTAGGGAGAGTGCCAAAGCTCATGAAGAAGAAATGGAGGAAGGACCAGCAGAGACCTGTAGGAAGCCATGAAGGATGGCCCTTGCAAAACCAGATCTAGCTCTGGAGATTCCGTCCAACTAGTTGTGCATGATAAACTTATGCATAGACATCCAGGTAGCTGCCTTAAGAATAAAGTTAGTAACTAAACCCTTAAAAAAACACCAGAAGAAGCCATAACCATAGTAGAATGAACCTTAACCGAAGAAGGACGGCTCTTGCTCTGAAAGGAATAACAAAAAGAAATGGCTTTAGATATCCAGTAAGAAATAGTTTGCTTGGAAACAGCCAATCCTAAAGATCTACGATAAAAGGAAACAAAAAGCTGGTCAGATTTGTGAAAAGCTTTGCTCTTATCTAAATAAAATGTGAGTTGTCTATACACATCCAAACTGTACAAAATCTTCTCACTAGCAGATTGCAGAGAAGGGGAAAAGTGGGTAAGTGACTAGACTGATAAAAGACACCTCGTTCACTATTTTGGGCATAAAAGAAGGATTAGTACGAAGAGACACCCTGTCCTTACGGAAAGCTAAAAAAGGGTGAATAGCTATAAGGGCTTGAAGCTCAGACACCCATCTGACAGAAGTAAGGGCCCACTAAAAAACAGTCTTCCAAGAACAATGCTGCAAGGAATCTGAAGCTGCAGGCTCAAAAGGAGACTGGGTCAATTTCTCCAAAACAAAATTAAGGTCCCAGGAAGGAAAAAAAGGCTTCCTGGGAGGTCTAATATGGATGCCTTTAAGAAACTGTTTAGCCTCAAATCTAGAGGCTAAATGGGGTGCTAGAGGCAGGCTAACAGAAATAGCTGACAAGTGGACCTTAACAGAAAAATATGCCAACCCAGCATTGAGCAAGTCACACAGGTAAGAGAGAACCAAAGAAATATATGCGGATAGTGAATCCAGGTGGGTCTATTTCATGTGCTCGAAGTCCGAGAATATCGAATACAATATTCTCAACACAAGTACACCGAAAGCGCAAAATATAGAAAATGTAAACGGAAATCTCTGTAGGTGAAGATTTCCGTTTACTTCACTGTAGTGCGATCTTGGAATTGGTATATTTAAGTAGCGGGGGGTGTGGGGAGTGCAGGGGGGCTTGCCAACACTAGTTTAAGTTCTGATTTTTTGTGTATTTATTTATTTTTTGGATTTTGATCATTTAATAGTTCGATGCATATGGTTCGATCCATATGCATTAGAGCTATTAAGCTTTCGAGGTCCTAAAGTAGATCCAATCCAGGTTGTCAAGAAAAACAATAAACAGAAAACCTCTTCCGTTTGGTTAAGTAGTATTTCTCAGTTGTGGGTTTCCTGGCCTCCTGCAGGACTCTAAGCACATCCTCAGAAAAAAGGTGTCTATATGGAATAAAAATTTTATCACCTTTAGTATTAGTTGAAGAGTGGATAGGTGGGCATGGATGAGAGATCCCTTGTCTTGTTTGTGGATCCACCCTGTGAGGTAACTTGCAATGATTTCCCTTGGCAAGATGCAGTAGAAGAGGGAACCTATTCTATCTGGGCCAAAAGGGAGCCACCAGCAAGATTTAGGGAGCATCCTGCTTTATCTTTAACAGGACTTTTGGAATGAGAGGAAGGGGAGGGAAGGCATAAAGAAACATCCCCTTCCAAGAAAAAGAGAGGGCATCTACCTTTCAAACCAGAGGACATGGGACTCTGGCAAAAAAATAGGAAGTTGTCTGTTCAGAGGGGAGGCAAATAGATCTACTTGGGGAGTACCCCACTGGTGGACAATGTCCAGAAACACATCCCTGTGAAACATCCACTTATGGGATTGTGATATGGACCTGCTTAGAGAGTGTAACACAATGTTCTGACTTGAGGGAACGTAAACTGACTGAAGTGTCACTTGATACTGGATAGCTAGCTCCAACACTTGAAATGCTAACCTGCCCAGGAGATAAAATCTTGTCCCCCTTGCTTTTTGACATACCACATCACTGTGGTATTGTCTGTCAGTACCTTGAGGGGCCCTGGAATGAAAAGAGGATAAAATGCATAAAGAGCCAATAGAAGACCTCTCATCTTTTGAAGTGGTCTTTCTTTTTTTGAAGCAGCCAGAGGACCTGCATTTTTAGAGAGACAAAGGAAACCCCCCATCCCACGTCTGAAGCTTATGTGAACAGCTCCTGAGAGGGGAGGCGAGGTTGAAAAGGAAGCCCTGGATTGAATGACAACTGCCATATCCAACATTGAAGTTCCAGCTTGAGGCATGGAAGAAGATGGACTATAAAATCTGGAGCCAAATTGACTTCAGAAACCAGTGACGCTTCTCATGTGGAGTTTGGCAAAAGGGAGCACAGGAATGGTGGAGGCCATGCAACCCAGAGCCCTCAGAAATTCCCTGGTTGTAACTGAGGCCAGAGGAAGGAGGGATTGAAAGAAGGCAATGAGAGTAAAGGGATGTCAGCTTTGGAACAGTCTGGATCCTGCATCCCAGAAACACATTATCCTGAGAAGGAGTCAGGAAAGACTTGGAAATGTATAGTGAACCCCAGGCTTTGCAAGAGGGAAATGGCAAAGTGAAGATGCTGCAGTCAAATCTCTGTAGAGGAGGCCTGAAAAAGTACATTGTCCAGGTAGGGAAAGACCTGTAACCACCTTAACCTGCAAAAAGCAATCAGGATGACATGATCGACAGACCACGCTCCTTTGCCAGAGATGGCCTGCACCTGTCGCCCTTGGGATTCCAGATACTGGCAAAGGTTCTTGCCACCCCTATAGTGCCTTTTTTAGGCAAGGTTCAAATGACAAAGTCGCCACCGTAACAGGTACAAGCAAGCAAAATCTGAAGGTAATGCTACTCAATGCTAGAAGTCTAAACCTCAAAATGCACTCACTCGAGGCACTCCTTAAAATGGAGAACATCGACATCTGTGCAGTGACAGAGACCTGGTTCAAAGCTCCAGAGAGCACCCCTGCATTACCAGGCTATAATTCGTACCACACCTTTCTGCCACCAAACCCGGACTGAAACACTAAAGGTGGAGGCGTGCCCATATTCATTAACGATATCCACACCTCCAAGCTAGTTGCTCAGCATAATGCATCTGAGATTATCCAAGTTCAACTAACTCTGGGCAAACCCGCAAACCAGATTGTAGCTTGCTACAGACCCCCCCCCCACCATGCCCCAGGATTCCCACTCCTATTTTCTTGATAAACTGGAAAATATTAAGGTACAACCTAACACCCTAATAATGAGTGATTTCAACTACCCCACCATTAACTGGGAAAACTACTCGTGTACCAACTCCTTTGCTCAACGTTTTCTGGAATTCATCAATTCCAACACCTTGGATCAACTTATCCACACCCCCACCAGGGGCAGCAATATCCTAGACCTGGTCATCATCAACATGGGCGACCGGTGTTCCACACCAGAGGTCAGCTCCTCGTTGGTCAGATCCAACCACAAACTAATCACCCTACACATTCACATCCCGCTCCCACCCCATTAGGAAAACAACCGTAAAAAAATTCTCCAAAGCCAACTTCATGCTTCTTAAGCCAGAAGTGGCAAACTTCACGACACCCATGCAGATGGACAATGTATGTACAACTGCTGAATCCTACACAAATGAACTTTATAAGCACTTACACGAGTGTATGGATTGTGCTATTCCTAACAGAACCAAGATGCTATCCTCCAAAAAAAGGAAGCCAGTCGCTGGTCTTCTGCCATAAACAAACTCTACAAGAGAAGAAAGAAACTGTTGCAAAAAAGAGTAAAATCCCACGATTGGAGGAACTCCCTGGTCAGCCTCAGTAAGAAGCTGAGATCCCTCATAAAATCCTCCAAAGCTAGTTATGAAAACAAAATTGCCACTGATTCTAAAGACAGCCACAAAGCATTCTATAGCTATGTCAAGAATCTCAATGGCAGCACTCAGATCTGCTCTGAGTTACAGCACAATGATGCTAAATATACAGAACCAACTCATATCGCCAACATCCTGGCAGATAGGTTCAGTGCTAACTTTACCCCCCCTCTCACCGCCTAAAGGGCCCATTTTATACCGGAAGAATGCAAAGTTCCTTTAATCATGGCTGCACAGGTAAAAACCTCACTCTCCAAAGCCAAGAACACAGCATCTGTGGGACCTGACAACATCCCAGGCTGCCTTCTACACGAACTACAGAATGAACTGGCACCCCACCTAAGTACCATGTTCAATCATAGCCTCACCTCAGGCTTTGTGCCCATTGAATGGTGTACTGTGACAGTTATCCCACTCCACAAAGGGGGGGGCCACAAAAGACCCTTAGAATTACCGCCCCATTAGCCTGATGAGCCTGGTCTGCAAGGCCATGGAACGTATCGTCATGGAACTCATAAACAAAGGCACTGGAGATCTCCAAACTCTGGACCCCACACAGTTCAGGTTTATAAAAGGCAGATCATGGCTCCTAAACCTGATAGACTTCTTTGAAGCAGTCACCAAAGCCATAGACGAGGGTAAGGTGGTTCACACAGCCTATCTAGATCTTTCCAAGGTGTTCAACACCATCCCCCACTCTGGAATTATAGATAAACTCACTAAACTAGGTATAAATCCTTATGTTACAAGATGGATTGCCAACTGGCTTACTGACAGAATTCCCACTGTGAAAGTAGCAGACTCCAAATCAGACTTCAGATCAGTGACAAGTGGAGTACCACAGGGTTCAGTCCTGGTCCTCTCCTGTTTGGTATCTACTTCTCTGAGGTACAGGCTAAAACAGAAGGTCTTTGGCTAACTAAATTCGCAGATGACTGCAAACTAGGAGCCATAATTGAAACTCCTAACGATGTGGACATCCTACAAAAGGGCCTCACTAAGACAGATGCCTGGTGTCAAAGCCATGGTCTCAAGCTTAATGCCAAAAAGTGCATTGTCATCTCCTATGGTAAAAACACTGTACCCATGAACTACCACATAGGCGTTAGTCTACTTAACACCGAAAGTGTGATAAGAGACATTGGGGCACAGGTGGACAGTAGTCTCTCCTTTGATAATCAACTTGCCACAGTGGTCAGGAAATCCTTCTACATGGCACACCTCATCACAAAAGGTTTCTCATCTAGAAAAAAAGAGGTCATTGTTTCCCTCTACTTATCACTTCTTAGTCCCATTATAGAGTACAACGCCCCTTTTGGTATGTACCTCACAAGATATCTACAACAACTGGAAAGGCCGCAGCAATACCTCACAAAGAGGATTACTGGCCTCAAACAGATGCCCTACGCAGACCATCTCAAAAAACTCCAGCTTTACTCCGTCACATATCGCCTACTCTGACTAACATACAAAGCTATGTCAAATCCAGAGCTGTTGAACATGCTCCACTTAAAGAAATCCCAATCCCTCCGAGCTACACGCTCTAGGGACCTAAACCTTGTCACCACAATAAACAGAACATGCTGGAGGGCTAGATTCCTGTCCCAGAGACTTCCCATACTCTGGAACAGACTACCTATATATGTTAAACAGAGCTCCTCATTAGCACTCTTCAAGAAAAATCTTGATGATTGGATGGGTAATAAGAAATTCACCCCGGGGATCACGTCTGTGGTTCTGCTTGACAGGGGCACAGGAAAATAATTTTCTTGCATGGCGAAAGCCAGGGTACCTTTTTGGCTAGGCTTGTATAGGCCCTAGAGCCAATAGGCTAGTACCTACCTATGAATCTATGAAGAGGATTGAGGCATTGGGTGAATACCCTTGGGGCAGTAGAGAGGCCAAAGGGCAAAGCAGAGAACTGAAAATGCCAGGAAGCAACAGAGAAATGTAAAAACTTACTGAAAAAGAAGTGAATAGGAATATGAAGATAAGCAGAAGAAACAAGGTCTGAAGGGGCAACATTCAAAATGGGTCTCCAAATGCCTTCTTTCCTGGGGACCAAGAACATTCTGGAATAAAACCTCTTCCCTCTTTGAGAAACTGGGACCTCCTGAATAGTGGCCTGAGTCAACAGACCCTGAAGCACCTCTGGAAAAAAGGCTAATTGTTCCTGAGGGGGCTGCGGAATGCCCATAAAAGGGGAAAGAAATTTCCAGACCATGTAGTACCCTTGGCGAATGATGGAAAGAACCGAGGAATCTTGAGCAATCTTTAAACAAACAGAAAGAGACAGGGAAAGATGACGAGAAAGAGGAATATGGCTGAAAAGAACACGATAGTCAGACAGCACTTCGTTTGTCAGGAAAAAGAGATTTCTGAGCTAAAGAAGTCTGGGTAGCTTTTGCAAGAGGAGGCCTTCTACCACCCTTCTAACCTTTGGAGGGAGGGCAAGACTGCCTGCAAACCAAGGTTGGCTTATTATGGTAATTCCATTGGAATTTAGGTACAGGAGAAACAAAGATATGTTTTAGATCCTGTAAAGCCTTAGTCTTTTCCTGTAGGGACTTAAACAAATCATCAGCAGCAGCACCAGACAAATGCTTGTCATCAGAGCAGATTCCATCAATTTAGACTTAATATCATCAGGCAAAGGTTGAAGTTGAAGCCAGGAATATCTCCTCAGCACAGAGTCAAAAGCAGCAGCCCTAGAAGAAGCATCTTCTGCATTATAACTGCATTTAATAGAGTGGTGAGCCACCTGAGAAGAAGTCCTTAACAGGGAGAGAGCAGAAGTCTTCCCCTCAGAGTCAGGAAGGTCAGAAATAACCTGACAAGCCTGAGATAGAAGAGCTAAAATAAACCTTGTCATATGGGTCTGATAACTGACAGCCCTAAAAGCAAGGGTAGATGAGGTATTTACCTTCTTATCCAGTCTTTCCATAGTTTTACTGTCTTTATCAGAAAGAAGCAGCTTAGTAGAATGCAATAACTTTGATGGCTTGTCAGAGACTACAAATACCACAGACAGGTCAGTTTTCAATCATCAAGCACCTTATAAAACCTATCAGTTTTTTTGTGAGTAGGGGGCTGAGAATCACAAGCCTGAGATGCAGTAGAAGATGCATCCAACAATGCAGCCAGAACAGGAGGAACAGCAGAAGGTCTAGGAGAGTCCATTTGCAGAAGCTCATAGTACCTCATCTGAACCTCAGACCCCTGGGCACAATCCCATTTGAAAAACTGCATCATTCTAGAAATTGTGTCTCCAATGGAAATCTCCTCAAAAGGAGTGTCAGGACTAGTGGACTCCTCCTCTTCCTCAAAACTATAGTCTAAGGGAGAAGGAATCTGGGAAGAATAGGCAAAGGATTCTTCATCCAAATCATCCTCCTCTGAGGAATATTGTTCCCTGGGTTTCTTAAGAGGAGTAGAAGATGAAGGGGATCTGGAACAGAAACTCCTTGAGGAGGGTCCAAAGCCATAAGGGCATTAAACAAGCCTTGAGTGAAATTCTGCCATTCACTCTGATGGCCTATAGGAGCAGGAGAAACATGTTTAGATTTTTGTTTCTTTTTTAAAGAGACATCAGTTTTGTAAAACTTAGAAGGCTCAGACCCCGTATGACACTCTATAATGGTAGTTGGTACCTCCACCCTAACAAAAATCTGAGGAACTCCCCTAGGCCCTTTGATAATAATGAGCCTAGGTTCCCCATGAACATCCAAAGTGGACATTTGCAAGGCCTCCAGGGATGTGTGTAAAGCTGGATCCATGCCAGATGCTGAAGCAGTCATGGCACAGGACTCCAGCAAAGGAGCCAGGTGATCTTCTGGGCTTTCACTAACCTTGAGATAGACGTCCGGTGGAAGCAGCACAGCCGAAGAATCAGACCCAGCTTTCTTGTCTTTCTTCTTCGTGGTCAGCTGACCCTCAGAGCAGGAAGTTCCAACCATACCATCTTTTGCCAAAAGCTTAAGACACTGATTTTCTAAATATATGGCCAAAGAGGAAAGCTGACTATGGAGAGTCTTTGAAATGAAAGCCTGGCAAATAGAACAGGACGTATGGTCATGGGAAGCACCTGGACAAAATAAACATTGCTTGTGATGGTCTTTATGGGGAATCTGTCTCCTGCACTGGTATTTACCCTTTCTGGATGACATGAACCTCACAAGTAACAAAAACAAAAGAAAAAAGATAAGAACAAAACCTCAATGGGGCACTTATCTGAAACAGCTTGGTGAACCAGCAAACAAAGTGAGTGTTCAGAGTGACGATCAAAAATGGCATTCAGACTAGTGGCAAAGAGGTTCTGAGGATGGGATGTCCGGATGTCACCTTTATGACCGATGCTGTATGTGGAAAGCATACATGTAACCTAAAGGCTTTGGTATACTGGCCAGATGTCAGGCCACCTTTGGCAGAGGATCCCTATTGTAAGGAATACTGCAGCAGTGAAAAGGAAGAACGTCACTAGTTCTGTGGGTCTGTATTATATCCCCAGCTGTTTGTTGAGAGGTACATAGAACCATTTTGCCAAATCCCTCCTAAACCTCATCAGCTGTGTTTTCTAGTTCCTAGTATCATCTGCAAGATTATGGAATGCATAATTATAGATCTAATAATAACATAGGAGACCTTTAGTCCCTCAACCCAAACTAATATGGGTTTATAAAAGGCAGATTGTGTCTGTTTAACTCATTCAGTTTCATTGAAAATCTTATTGAGGTCTTGGATGAAGACCAAGCAAGCTTTTCAGCATCATCCTCCAAGCAGGTTTTATTGATAAACTCAGTATAAACCCATACATGTCCACTGTATAGTTAACTGACTCAATGACAGAACTCATACTACAAAGGTTGAAGGTACTTCCTCTAGTCAGAAAAAAAGTAAAAAATAATGTAATACAGTGTTCTGTCTCAACAGTCATATTATTTATGTTTCTTGGATTTGAAATTATAAACAGTTGTGTATTTCACTAGATGTGTAGAATTTATAACTGTTTTCTTTTAATAGTATAGAATCATTTACTATTGCCATGCTCACCATAGGATCATAGGATCATAGGAGGTTACTAGGTTAACAACCCCAGGGCCCTTACAAGCCTAGCCAAGTTCAACCCATGTTCCCAAGGGTGTCTGGTTCAAGCAGACACTAAAATATGCACCTAGTACCTCTGTCCAAGAGGGACACAGGTGGAACCCCTTGTGTGAATTTTCGGTTACCCATCCAATCATCCAAATTATGCTTAAATAGGGCCAATGTGGAGCTTTGTTTAACATGAATAGGAATCTTGTTCTAAAGGTGGGGCAACCTCTGTGAGACAAATCCATCTCTCTAGCAAGTTCTGTTGCTATGACATACTAGGTTAAGGTCCTTTGAGCGAGTGGCCAATGTGCCATTTGACTTGTGAATGTGCAGCATTTCCATTAAATCTGGGTCAGAGATTGCTCTATATGCAAGGCACAGGTCACCTCTGAGCATTCTGTATGACACAGTGTAAATTGACAATGATTTCAGTCTGCCAGCATAAGACAGATCTTGAAGACCCTGAATTTTCTTTGTAAGGAACCTTTGTGGTCTCTCCAATTGCTGCAGGTGTTTGGAAAGGAACATACCAAAGGGAGCGTTGTACTCTATTATTGTCCTGATGAGGGAAGAGTACAGGGAGTTATAACCCTTTTTTTTTCTGGAAGCAATGCTCTTACTTATGAGATGAGCCTTTCTTACCACTGTGGAGACATGTTGATCGAAGTTAAAATTGCTGTCAACCTTTGTGCCTAGATCTATCACCACTGACTGTGCTATTGATGTGGTAGTTTTCAGGAACATCACCCTTGCTGAAGGAGATGATAATGCATTTTTTTGCATTAAGTTCAAGACCATGACTTTGGCACCAGTCATTAGTCTGAGTAAGACCTTCTTGCAGGATGTTGCTATCGCTACGGGTTTCAATGATCGCTTCAAGTTTGCAGTCATCAGCAAACTTTGTCAGCCACAGTCCTTTAGTTTTAGCCTGTACTTCAGAGAAGTACATTCCAAACAGTAGGGGGTCCCAGAACTGATCCCTGTGAACACCACTGGTTACGGGTCTACTGGAGGAAGTGGAGTTCCCTGTTTTGACCATATGAGTTCTATCATTGAGCCAGTTTGCAACCCACCTGACAATATATGTACCTGAGGAGATAAATTACCATTTTTCATAAGCTCAGTTAAGTTATCTTAGGGAATAAACCTAATGCTGGAGGCTTGACTTCCCACACCCCAATAACTTCTATTTATTAACTCCATACAACAGTGAGCAGTGGAGAAAAGTGAAAAAAACACTACAATGCACAGTCAGCTTGCATAATATAAGTGTATGTAGTTGCGACAGGCTAAGATTAAAATAAATCAAATATAAATTCCTCAATGATTCCATCCATGCCCAGATAAGGTCTTGAATTACCTCACTACAGAATGGAACTGTCTGTGCATTCTAGTAAATTGTTTTCAAAGGAAAATCACAGATTCCATCTGTGAATTCTGGCATCTTGCTTTTTTAATGAAACCACAGATTCTACTTGTGTTTGGAATCTGGACTGGCATTCACTGAACTAGACTTGCTGCTGTCATTTTCTTTCTGTTAGCCTGAGTCAGCTATTTGAACTTGGAAAATTATAACTTGTAGAGAAAATTAAACCAAAGATTTCCAGATCACAGACTTGCTGGACTTTATTTTCGCTGTCAGGCTTCAATCAGTTTACTTAACAGCAACAGACAGAGTTAGAGTTTTTTTTTTCCCTGTAATCAATTTATCCATTTGAAGCAATTTTATTTTCTTTCTTTGTGTAGTTGCGTAGTGTTATATTTATAATAAGATAATTAAAAAAAATAAAGTGTTATCATTTGTTCATCTATAAAAGCTTGTGGCTGATGTCTTGTTTTATTTATGAAGGGTTTTTTCATACCATTGGTGTGAGTATTGCCATCCACCCTTTTTGAAGGGAGACGTTTTGGTCATCAACTATTATAATTCAGCATGTCCACTGTCTCCTTGGAAACAACACAGACAACACCAATAGAGTTACAGTCATAAGAGCTGTTTAGTTTAAACTCAAGAGGAACAGTTTTTAACTTCAAGTTTCTACCTAAACTAATATATTTGCATTGTACACAAGACACACATTTAGACATACCCTTTGGGACTCTCACGGAATCTATGGGGTCAAAAAGAGTAGCATTTCTTTCTAGTTGTTCCTTCAGGTTAGCCAGTCTCTTATATGTGAACTGCAGACCCCACCTAAAGCTTTTTCTTTTGTTCATCGCTCTCAATAAGTCTCCAATTATTGATTAAAATTCTTCTAATGGTATTAGAACCAGTACCATATTTCATAATCACTGTCAGGTTTTTTGATCTATCTTGTCAGCCTGGTCCTTATTAATACCGATACCCAAAATAGGGTAAAACCTCTTGTGTAGTTTAGCAATGACTGCATCTTTGATCTCATATAGTATTTCCTTGGGGTAACCTTGGTTTATAAACACTTCTGTGATGGTATCAATTTCAGATATAAAACTATCATTATCTGAAACAATTCTAAATAACCTTGCCATCTGTCCTTTAACTAAGCTCTTTTTTTGATGGTAAGGGTGGCTGTTGTTAAAATGCAAAAATAGTATTTGAATATGTTAGTCTCCTGTACAGCTCAGAATTGAACTTATTCACATTAAAGTTGTTAGATAAAGTAACATATAAATAATTAACAGTGGAGGCTGAAAAGCTATATGCAAACTTAAGAAGTTCAGTAGTGGAATTCATATAGGTTCATAGGTTCTTAGGTATGTACTAGGCTAATAGCCCTGGAGCCTTTACAAGTCTACCCATAGAAGTGCCCTGGCACCGTGCCACTCGACATTAGTTCCCAGTGCCTTAATCAAGTTGAGCCACTGGAGTGATCCCTGGGGGTGAACTTTCTATTTTCCATCCACTCATCAAGATTTCTGTTGAAGAGGGATAGCAAGGGGCTCTGCTTGACATGTATAGGAAGTCTATTCCAAAGCATGGGCAGTCTCTGGGTGAAGAAACTGTCCCTCCTGCATGTTCTGTTGATTGTGGTAATGAGGTTGTGGTCTCTGGAGTGTGTGGTATGGAGGGATTGGGATTTCTTTAGATGTAGCATTTCTAACAGAGCTGGGTCAGACATGGCTTTGTAAGTCAAGCAGAGATCACCTCTAAGTAGACGATATGAGACACAGAATAGCGGAGTCTTTTGAGTCTGTCCATGTAGGACATGTGTTTAATGTCTAGGATCCTCTTCATAAGGTACTTCTGTGGCCTCTTCGGCTGTTGCAGGTGTCTAGTCAGGTACATGCCAAATGGGGCATTATACTTGATGATTGGTCTAATGAGGGAAGAGTAGAGAGAGAGAAATTACCTCTTTCTTCCTGGATGAAAAACCCTTGGTAATGAGATGTGCCATATAGAAGGACTTTCTGACCACAGTGGCAATGTGGTGGTCAAAGGAGAGGTTGCTGTCAACCTGCATCCCTAGATCTCTTATAATGCCTTCAGTGTTCAGTGGGCTCCCATTGATGTGGCAGTTAGTGGAAACTGAGTTTTTACCAAAGGGATTGACGACACATTGTTTTGGCATTAAGCTTAAGGCCATGGTTTCGACACCAGTCATTGGTCTCAGTATGGCGTTTCTATAGGATGTCTGCATCACTTGGGGAGTTAATAATGGCTCCCAGCTTGCAGTCGTCTGTGAACTTGATCAGCCAGAGCCCCTTTGTGTTGGCCTGGACTTCTGAGAAATAGATGCCGAACAGGAGAGGACCCAGGACCAATCCCTGTGGGACTCCACTCATGACTGGTCAGCATTCTGACTTGGAGTTTGCTACTTTCACACTGTGTGCTCTATCTGTGAACCAATTTGTAACCCACCTAGTGATATAGGGGTTGATGCCTAGTTTGATGAGTTTATCAATAATTCCTGAGTGAGTATGGTATCAAAGGCCTTGGCCAGATCGAGGTAGGTTGTATGCACTGTCTTACCTTCATCCACAGCCCTAGTGACTGACTTAAAGACGTCAACCAGGTTGAGCAGCCATGATCTCCCTTTCACAAAGCCAAACTGCGTAGGGTCCAGAGTTTGGAGATTTCCTATATCTTTGTTAATCAGGTCTATGATGATGTGCTCCATAGCTTTACATATCAGACTTGTCAGGCTAATGGGGTGATAATTCCCACGGTCTGTAGTCGCTCCCCCTTTATGGATAGGGATGACTGTAGCAGTGCGCCATTCAGTAGGGACAAAGCCTGAGGTGAGGCTGTGACTGAACAGGGCACACAGATGTGGTGCCAGTTCAGTTTGTAGTTCATATAGAACACAGCCAGGGATATTATTGGTTCCCAAGGAAGCTGTATTCCTGGCCTTGGAAAATGCAGCTTTAACCTGGGCTGCAGTAATGCTGGGTGCCTGGCATTCTTTCAGTATTGTGATTGGTCCTTTTGGGGGGGAGAGAGGGGTAAAGTTGGCACTGAATCTGTCGGCCAGTATGTTGGCAGCATCTGTTGCCTCAGTATGGGAGGTACCATTGTGCAGTAACTCAGAGCACATCTGGGTATTGCCATGGAGGTTCTTGATATAACTATAAAAGGCTTTGTGATTGTTTTTACTGTCTGCTGCAATTCTGCCTTCACAGCTGGCTTAAGGATTTGATAAGGGATCTCAGCTTTTTATTGAGGCTAATAAGGGAGATATTCCAGACTTGAGTCTTGACCTTTTTCTGCAACAATTTCTTCCTTCTGTTGTAGAGTTTATTAATGTCAGGGGACCACCAGATTGGCTTTCCTTTTTTGGAGGAAAATGTCTTGGTTCTGTTGGGTATGGCTAGTTCCATGCATTTGTGTACATGTTCATACAGTGCATTGGTGTATGATTCGGCAGTCATGCAGCTATTTTCCATTGGCATGGGTGCCATGAAGTTAGCCACCTCTGTTTTTAGGAATCCAAAGTCAGCTTTGGAGAAGTTTTTCAAGGTGGTTACATTAGCAGGGGGTGGGGGTGAGATGTGGATTTCCATGGTGATTAGTTTATAGTCAGATCTGACCAGGGAAGGATTGACTATTGGTGTAGAGCAGCAGTCACCCATGTTAGTAATAACCAGGTCAAGGATGTTGCTTCTCTAGTGGGGGTCAGAATGAGCTTGTCCAGGGCATTGGAAATGATGAATTCCAGGAAGCATTGGTGCTTGAGTAGTTTTTAGGAACATGGACTGAGAGTCTAGGGACATCATTGGGGACCTATAGTAGGCTATGACCTGGATCACAGTCTTACCCAATGTTAGTTGTACCTGAAGTGTCTCAGATGAATTATGCTGGGCTACTAGTCTGGAGGTGTGCATATCCTTTATGAATGCAGAGACACCACCACCTTTGGAACTTTGGTCCATGTTTCAGGGCCAAAAGATGTGGAATGAGTTATAGCCTGGTAGCGCAGGGGTCCTTTCTTCCTCTTTAAACCTGGTCTCCGTTACAGCACAAATGTCGATGTTCTCCATTTTGAGGAGTGGTTCAAGCGAGTGCATCCTGAGATTTAGACTTCTAGCATTGAGCAGCATGACCCTCAGATTGCAATTATTTATAGCTGTTATGGTGGTAATTTGGTCTTTGGAACACCACCTAAAAAAGGCACTATAGGGGTGGCAAGAGCCTTAGCCACTACCTGAAAACCCAGGGGTGATAGATGCAGGCCATCTCTGGCAAAGATTCAAGGTCTGTCAATCATGTCATCCCAAGCAGACAGATACTGGATCCCCTTAGAAGGACACCAGAAACTTAGCCAATTATTGAAGTCAATCATTTTTTTGTTTGTACTGAGTTATGATTCTAGGTGATGGTAGGATACTGCTCAGGGCTAGTGTCATACCTGCCTAGGCTACATAATCCGAGAGCTCCATCATGTCTCTTTTCATGTAGTCCAGAGAGGTGTGTCTCAGGTCATTCATACCCACATGGACAATGATAGAGTCATACTTGTAATTGTTGTGAAGTGACCTGACTGCTTGTGTTATGTGTCGGATTCTGGCACCTGATAGACAGCTGACTGTTACCTTCTCCTTATTCAACCTAGTGAGTGGTACATCTGTGTGCCTCACTACTGAGTCACCTATGATTAGTGTATTTGTAAAGGTCTTTAGCCTTAGGGGCTTAGGTTGAGGGGCACACTATGGAGGGGAGCTATGTGTCCTATGGTTTGTGCTGTGTTGTGGTGGTCAAGTGCGTTTCTGTCTTGGAGGTCTCTGCTGTTTGGGTAAATTTCTATTGTAGTATACATTCTTCTAACTCCTTTTTATTTCCCCTGCATATTAGAAAGATGTCATCCAGGTAATGTAAAAAAGTGACCACATTATACATATATTCTGTTTTAAACACAAAATGCTTTTCCCAGTACCAAAGTACAAGGGGGGGGGGTGCATGCAGCTCCCATTGCTTCACCTGTTGTCTGTTTTTAAAGTTCCCCCTCAAAATATAAAAAGTTATTTTCAAGCACTAGTTGCATAAATTCAACTAACAAGTTCACTTGGACATTGTCCAAATAATCAGAACTAATACAAAATTCCCTAAACCATTCCATGTCTATATTATGAGGAATGCATGAAAATAAATCTATGACATCAGTTGTCACCAGAAGCCATTCAGAATGGTAAAACTCTTCCTTAATATACCACATGAACATCGTTTACAGGACTCCACCCGGCAACATCATTCAAGTAAGTTTGAAATTTTATGACAACTTAAAGCTTTTGAAAAAAAGCTTACGAAATATAAAACGCTACAATGAGATAATGCTTATTTGACAGAATATGTTACACGATGTAGAGTCCCTAAAGGGCTTATAGTGTGCAAATTTCCAAATGGAGTAGCTCAGGATGGTATATTATTAGATGAACTTGTTGCAACCTTCAGTAAAATTATGAGAATTCTCATTACGTACAATGAAAAAGAAATGGACAAGTTATTACAGGACATTAACTGTTTGGACATTTCTCTTAAAAATGATTTATTATTTGATGTTAAGTTTCTGGATTATTGTAGTATTTTTAAAAATATTGATGCAGAGACTGACAGTATTAAGCTAAGGAAATATAAAAAGTTAATTAGGGATTAACTAGAATACACCAATGGTATGGCATACCCCAGTGCTAAAGCCAAAAGAATTGTATCATCTTTTGAATTCAGTGATGGTTGTAACAATGACATTTAACATGCTGCCAATAATAGTTCATGGCAGGAGCCAGTGATGGTGGTGATACCATCGTATTAATGAAACTACTGATTTTTTTAGATTCACCACAATTTTCCTCCATTTGCCACTGCTAGAGATTAGCCTAGAAGAAGAATCACCAAACAGGTCATGACAAGAAACCTTCGAACAATGGTTCTCATTCAACCAACTGTTACTGGAAGAAGTGCAGCCATTATTAACAGTGGATGGTGAAGGTTTTTTCTAACTATGTCCTTCACCATCTGAAAATGTGGCTATTACTATGACAAATGTATCCTCAGCTGTTGTACATGAACATGGCGGGTTTAAGATTTTTAATTATAGCCGAGAAATTATCAATGAACAGCATTTTAATTTATTCAGTAAGGGATTTACTTTTGTTGATGTAGCAGACATTTTACTTGATTTCAAGCTTTAGAAACCTAAATCTAAAAGTGTTGTTTTGTGATTGTTGGCATATTAGTCCCATAACAACAAGTTTCAAAAACTTAGCACATACAATCCTCCTTTATATCCCACATTGTCTGTTTTTGAAAAGCTATGTGAAAAATATATCAGAAAAGCGGTTAAACAAAGTCATGGTCCCACTGCAATTAATTTAACTAAAGAAGAGTGGACCCTTATGAAAGATCTGGAAAAAAACTGCGAACTTAGAATAATGAAAACAAACAAAGGAGGTAGTATAGTACTGATAGACTCTATTGACTATCTTGCCAAGATGTATGATTTACTCAATAATGAGTCCCATTATGCTAGAGTTTCCAGAAATTAAGTGAACATTTTTTACTACAAATTGAAATAATTCCTTAAAAACCTTTTTGATTAAGGCCAGATTGACTCCAATTTATATAGATGTTTACTAGTGGGAAGTCCTACAATACCAGCCATATATAACACACCCAAAATCCACAAGGACGTGAATAACCCTCCCCCATGAGAACTATAGTTGTGGCAGCCGGCTCAAAAACCCATTCATTGGCATTGTTTGTGGATGGTACCCTTAAAAAGCTTCTTGAGAGATAGCCACACATACTAAAAGATTCTTGGGATTTCTTTGGGCACATTAAACAAGAGTTTTACCATTCTGACTGGTTTCTGGTGACTATTGATGTCATAGATTTATTTTCATGCATTTCTCATAATATAGACATGGAATGCTTTAGGGAAACTTGTATTAGTTCTGATCATTTGGACAATGCCCAAGTGAACTTGTTAGTTGAATTTATGCAACTAGTGCTTGAAAATAACTTTTTATATTTTGAGGGGGATCTTTACAAACAGACAACAGGCGAAGCAATGGGGATGCATGTGCCCCCTTGTATGCCAGTATTATACTTTGGTATTGGGAAAATAATTTTGTGTTTAATGGGGAATATATGCATAATGTGGTCACTTTTTTACATTATCTGGATGACATCTTTCTACTTTGCTGGGGAAATGAAAAGGAGTTAGAAGAATTTATACTACTTATGAATTCTACTACTGAACTTATTAAGTTTACATATAGCTTTTCAGCCTCCTCTGTTAATTATTTAGATGTTACTTTATCTAACAACTTTAATGTGAATAAGTTCAGTTGTGAGTTGTAGAAGAAAGTAACATATTCAAATACTTTTTGCATTTTAGCAGCAGTCACCCTTACCATCAAAAAAAAAGCTTAAAGGACAGATGACAAGGTTACCTAGAATTGCTTCAGATAATGATAGTTTTATATCTGAAATTGATACCATCATAGAAATGTTTATAAACGGAGGTTACCCCAAGGAATTGTCATATGACAGCAAAGGGTCTATATTAGATCAGCGAATGCTTAAAAAAGCGAACAGTGATTGGTCGAACTTATGTAAGCGAAAGCTTAAAATATCAAAGCAACAAAAACCTGAATTTTTTCCTAGGGAAAGAATTTGGTTGTCCATTTCTGTTGCTTAGGTATTTTCAGTGCTATGGTTAAAAGTTACGGGTCGGGTTCAGGTAAGTGTGCGATTGTGTGGATGTGAGTGTTAGGGCGGGTTAGGTGAGTTAGGGTTAGGGAGCGGATGAGGTGAGTGTGTGATAGCGATGGACCTTAGGGTTAGGGTTTGGGTTAAGATAAGTGGATAGTTAGTGGTGTGTGTATAGTTTAGTGTAGGGTTAGGTGTCAGATTTTAGGTGTATGTGTGCGGATTGCTGTTTGTTTGGTGTGCTTGTGTTGTGTGTATGTGTTTTGGAACAGCGATTTTTTTCCCTAGGAAAAAAATCTCTGTTCTGACAGTTCAAGATTGTAAGCTTTTGCTTACATAAGTTCGATCAATCACCGTTCGCTTTTTTAAGCATTCGCTGATCTAATATAGACCCAGAGCAACGATGCAGTCGTTGCTAAACGACACATATTTTGGGTATAGGTAGTAATAAGGATCAGGTTGACAAGATAGATCAAAAAACTTGACAGTGATTATGAAATATGGTCATGGTTCTAATACCATTAGAAGAATTTTAATCAATAATTGGAGACTTATTGAGAACAATGAACAAACAAAAATAGCTTTAGGTGGGGGCCTGCAGTTCACATATAAGAGATTGGCTAACCTGAAGGAATGACTGAAAGAAATGCTACTGTTTTTGACCCCATTGATTCTGTGAGAGTCCCTAAGGGTATGTCTACATGTGGGTCTTGTGTACAATTCAAATATATTAGTATAGGTAAAACTTGAAGTTAAAAACTGTTCGTCTTGAGTTTAAAAACACCAAGTAGATGAAATTGGACTGGCAGATAAAAGGTTTGTTAAGCACTGAAGACAACTGGATAACACCATATAAATCAAAAAATCTTAAATGTACGCCCATGAAAAGTAAGCGCTTTTGTTTGTACTAAGTGACAAACTTCCTCTGACAAATAACATCATTTCCTTCTCATTTAAAAACCATAGTGGAATGTAAATTACACTCCCATTCGTCCATCTCCCTATCAATCATAGTGACACACCCCCTGTTTCACTAGCACTATAGCAAACACAGGCAAAATGCAATGATAAATACAATAAAATATATTATATATATATATATATATATATATATATATATATATATATGTATATATATATAATATAATAGAAACTAAAATAAAATAGATACTTAATTATAACCATAGAAATACACTATATATATATATATATATATATATATATATATATATATATATATATATCCTAAAATCATTCTAAAATTGCTTAATACATTTGAAAAAAATAAATATTTAAAGGTGCATTAAAGCTAAATATTAAACTTAGACACTAACATTCCAAAGCCTTTAATATCAAGCCACTACCTAAAGATAACGTACCATTCAAACCTGGCCAAGAATGCGCACCCAGGCGAATTTGCCATTTTAATTCTATTTTTTCAAGGATCAATTGCCATGCGCCTCCCCTACTACTACTTTTTAGAATGTCTAGTACCAAAAATTTAAATGAATGTGTACCATTTAAGGAAATATGTTTTGCAAGTGCATCCGTTTCAATATTATCTCTGATGGCTCTTACATGCTTGCCTATTCATTCCTTTAGCTTATTAGCCTATTAGTTCCAGTTGTCTTCAGTGCTTAATAAACCTTATATCTGCCAGTCCGGTTTTATCTACTTTGTTTTCTTGGTTTCCTGTTTTTTCGTGGCTCTCATTGTTTGGTCCTCTTGAGTTTAAACTAAACAGCACTTATGACTGTAACTCTATTGGTGTTGCGTGTGTTACTTTCTGTGATGACTGCCATTCATTTTACATAGGCAAAACTGAACACGCTCTAAAGAAGTGCATATATGAGCATCATTACAACATAAAAAAATTGTAATGATAATAATGACTTGTATAGACTGTGAAAGCTGCTAGCCTAGCCAGATAGAATTGTGCAGATAATGCTATCATTTGTAAATATGAATGTTGAACTACAGACGTGTTTCCTTAAATGAAAGAATATGCTGTGAAATGTTGAACTTCAAAAAAAGTAACAACATTGCCCTCTGCTGTAAAGAAAGCTAAGACAAGCATTTCTTGCCTGTCCTTTGAAGTTAAAATGACTTCATTCCTGTCCTTTGAAGTTGAAGATTCAGAGTCATTCCGTCTGGGCTAGCACATTCTTTCTATTGTTTTAACCAAGAGTTATATTGCTAAATTTAAACATGCAAATGTATTTTTATTGCTCTGGTTTCTGCCTATGTGTTAAAGAATGTAGATGCAGTTTCTGTTGGCCTGGGAACCCCAGGAAGAGTGAAGAATGATGTAATGTTTATCAGAACTGCAATTTCAATTTAAACAGAGAGAACCAGAGATTATTAAGCATTTTCGTCTTGACAATCCAACTCACAGCACTGTCTTGCTCATATGTAAGTTATCTTAGACTTGTGTTTTCTTTTATAAATAGCTAGAAACTAGAAAGATTAGACTAAGTGTTTTTCTGTGATGTCAGAAATGTACTACTGAATTATTTTAAGTATTTCTCTGTGATCTCTGAACTCTTGACTAGCACTGTGTAGTAAGAAGTATTGTCTTGTGTTTTATTATTTATTATTAAACATTTTAAAGCCTTTCAACTGTGGCTGTTTTGTGTAGAGATAATTAAGCTCTAAGAGTACATTGCATATATATAAGGATCCTGTACTAAGTCACGCTAATAAGCCTTGACTGTTTAGTCACACTTACCAATTGGATAATAATATTGCACAGTAATAATTGGACACCCTTTTAAGGGCCTTTGAGTAGCTGATAAATATTAGCTGGGTGGTGGCCAGTGGTACTACCGTATAGTCTAGAAAAAAGGGGCACAGCTGGAAAACCTGTGCCAGCCTTCCCCAGAAGTGTCTGTGTGGTTGTATAAACTCTTATCTCGAAGTGTGGATGTCAGCTACCTGGGCAGGGACACAAAGCACTGGTTGGACAGAGAGGGTGCTGGAGATTTTAGCTTGCCCAGCTGGCTGAGATCTGGACCTTATAACTGTGCTAGTGGGGAGTCTTATTGGGGACCTGGAGAGCAAGGGAGTGACCAGCCCTGGACTGATTGTGATCTCTGTGTGCTTTTAAGGGAAATTGCACTTTACTGTGTGTATTTGTTATCCTTTCCTCATATATGAGACACCCTCTCTGGTGTTAGTGGTGAGGATTGAGGCTCCTTGATTGCTGGGCCAGGGCATGGGCATCACATAGACATACATTAAATTGTGCAGAAAACAAAAAAAAGTTTTTTGTTTTTCATTTTAGAACATGTTCCTTTGAACCACAGGGGTGGTGTTTGGGAAAATAAACTGCAGTTTAGTGAACTTATATGGCATATAAAATTGGATGCTAGTAGCCCCCCAAGTTTGAATGGCATGGTGTCCCTTAATTGTGTTCTTAAATTAGGAGCAGCTAAGCTTTAACTTTCTCTTTTTATATACTATTATATATTTTCTATATTTGTTTTTGTTAGCATTAATAATATTTTATTGTATTTTGTTCAATAACAGATTTGTGACTTAATATTTTAATACATACTTGCCATAATAATGATGTAATATATCTTTAAATTGTCTGAGCTGTCTTATCAAGAAGTCATGTGATATATTTTTTTAATTACATACATTATATATATATATATATATATATATATATATATATATATATATATATACACACACCCTATAGTTGGAATAGTGCTTTAATTCTGAAGAAGTCCCTGTATTGAACGGGACAAAAGCTTTAAACTTTTTATGATTAAACTTGTGAGGTTCTTTCAGTTGTCATTACAATGTACTTGTTATCATATGTGGAGATTTACTTCTTTATTTATTTATTTTTAACTTCTTCTACAGTATTGTGGCTTCACGGGTGATGCCTTGGTGACTTTGTGGTTATTTTGTTGCTTCCACTACAGCAGGCTAGCAATTTGCTTCAGCCACAGATGGGTGAGTTTGCTATGGCCATTTGCTGTACCTCAGACCACTCATCTTTTAATCTAAATCCCTTTGGATTAAACAGCTGCTATGGACCAGGGGTTTGCTACATCATTTTATGCTGTTGGGGTTCTCTGAGTGGACAAAGGAAAGTCATTCCTGTTGGTCCTGGGAAAGGAAACATGGAAGGTTTTCCTTTTCTATCAGAATGCTGTACCCATCGCTGGGGAAGCAGCTGATGCCATTAGGAACACAGTTGCCTCCATTTTCCTGTCAAAAAGAAACAGAAAACCAGGCATGTATCTATTTCTCCTCAAATTTCTTTGGAAAGTAGTAGTTTTAATTCAGGCTATTAATCCTTCTTATAAAGTAGTTTCTGGTAAAAGAAAGAAGTATTCATTTCCTGAAGAGAGTCAAGATTCTGAATCTGAACAGAAAGATGCAGGGATGGATATGTTATTTCCTCAAATGTCTGATTCAGACAAAGAAGAGTTCAGTTTCTGATTCTCCCTGTGGGTGTTTCTCTTTTTCTGAGACTAGTGCTAGAATGTGCTTGTATTTTCAGTGAGAGAACGTGAAAGTTTCTCAGTATCTCATAAAATACTATGAGTTGTTACAGAAATATTTTCCAAAAACTACACTCTTTCCTCATGTTCTGACGACTTTAGAGGATGTGTGTGTTACTACCTGTGTTTTCCTGATTGTCAGCCAGCTACCCCCCAAAAGGCAGATAGGATGTATAAAGTTTCTGTCTTTTAAATTTTTATAAACTATTCCCAAACCCGACCCAGCAGCTATAGTTTTAGTTGATCCTAACGCTGCCAAGCTCATGGTTAATTCCAATCTCACTCTTTCTTTTTTTTAAATAGTTTTATTAGTTTTAATAAAAGAAATTCATATATCAATCACATAAATTAACATATAAGTATGAATACAGAAGTTACTGCATTTAAAATTCAATTAAATATACAAAAGTTAACAAAATAAACAAACAGAGGTATTTACAAAGACATCCATTAAACGTTGCATACATGTGAAGAATTGAACAATATTAATTAGGTATCACATATTATTCAACAATCATACTCTTTCTGATAAGGATGGAAAAATTATTGATAGGTATGGAAAAAGTGTATACTTCTGCAATTTTGATTTTCAGAATTTTTAATTTTGTCAGGCTTGTGTGTTAAAGTTTGTTATGACAAATTATGAAAGCATGAGAAATGTTTTATCAGCAGTTTCTTCTTGTGATGAAAAATATGCTTTAAATAATTTAGTTCCTTCTAATGCACTCATGGTTTGGAGTGTGTGTCTGACCTGATACTTCTTCCAGGGCTATGGCCACTGGTACTGTTTTCAGGAGGGTGGCATAGCTACATTCTCAGAACCTCCCAAATTATGTTAAAATTATATTCTAAATTCTCCCTTGGCTAGAGATTTAGTGTTTGGCCCCTCTGCTGCAGAGGTGATGAACAAGTGTGATGAAAGTGGTAAGCTGATCCAGGGAATCTCTAAGATTTTTCAGCACTCCTTTTCCAAGGTGTTTAAGGGATTTTTTGATCTCATCCAGTTTTAGCAAAAAACAGAATCAACAGTCTCAACAAAATACAGGTAAACAGACATTTAAAAAATAATAGTAAGGGGTTCCAAAATGAAGTCACGAACCTCACAAAACCAAGGAGAGTCTGACAAGTCTGAATGACTGTTCAAGAGACTTTGTGACTCCTTCCCGCCCTGGCCCCTTTTTTCTTCCAGAAAGTCTGAATCACCATTTTTATACCTAGCAACAGATTTTTTCAGGCAAATGGATTCTGAAAATCATTCATCAGGGTTACAGATTACAGGCAAGAAACTCCTCCTTTCCTGGGAGTCATTCTTCATTCTCCAGATCAGACTGTTTGTTCCCACCTTCCTCTTCCAGGGAGGGAAGAGTTTTTATTTAAGGAAGTTCCTACTGCCAAAGAAAGAAAATACTTGGAGACCTCTCATGGTTCTTTCTTTCCTAAACCTATTTGTGATGGTGCCTGAATGCAAAATGTTGCTACTTCACAACCTGTTACGTCTCCTTCAACTTTCGAGTTTCCTGGTAACACTGCACTTAAAAGACAGTCATTATCACATCCCTGTTCATCCAGAGTTTAGATACTTCTTAAGGTTTTGTGTCTGGATCACATTATTAGTTCTCTGCATTATCCTTTGGACTATCCACTGCACCAAAAGTGTTTACAAAGTGTCTAGCTCCAGTTATAGCTCATTGCAGGGTAGAGGGTATCCACATTTTCCATATTTAGATGAGTTACTTATATTTTCAGAGTCTTTTTCAATGTGTAAGGAAGAGAACATTCAAAAGCCTTTCTTGACTCCCTCACACAGGATTGTGCTCACACCTCAATTCAAGGAGCTTTTTTCCACAAGAAAAATAGATATTTACTTATACCTATTTCTAAGGTTTTCTACACAGACTTTGGTCACTGCAAGGGAATACCTCAAGATTTTGGATCTAATGGTATTTGTGTTTCTCATGACACCTCTGGCATGACTCCACATGAGAAAAATAAAATGGTATCTGAAATCTCTTTGGCCCTGGTGTCAACTCCCTTTATCATTTCAAATCCCAGGGCTGGGGGTTGTCAGAAGAGAAATCTTTAGGTGGAGACAACAGATATCCTTAAATCCAGGTCTCCCCTTCTCCTTCCCTATTCCAAAGCAGTCAGTCACCACAGATGTTTTGGACTTTGCTTGGGGAGCAGTTTTAGGAGGGATAAATGTGCAGAGGGAGGGGACATCAAGGGCAGATGCAAGAAGATAAATATCAAGGAAATGTTTGTCCTGATCAAGACACTCAACTCTCTGAACCATCCTTGGTCCTGGGATTTCTTCAAGTGGATACAGACAATACCACAGTCATGTGATACATCAACAAAGAAGGGGCACCAGGTTGTACACACTTTGCAGACTAGCCATGTTAGCTTGGGATATAACTTCACAGCACAATCTCACTCTACAGGTATCCTACATTCTGTTTGAGCAAAATTGTGTGGTAAACAAGCTGATCGGGGGTCTTCCGAGATTTGATCCATCTATGGGGAGTTCCTTAGCAGACCTCTTCCCTCTACTCTGAGCAATCAACTGGCAAGATTCTGTTACAGAACTCCATGCAAATAGGCCTGGAAGACAGATGCCTTTTCTTTTCCTTGGGCACGGATGTTCCTGTATGCTTTTCCACCCTTTCCACTAATATCCAGGTTACTTCTGAAGATTCAGAAAGAATCCCAGTAGATAACTGCATTGACTCCCTTCTGACCCAGGCAACTATGGCTTTTTTTGGAGATGGCCGGGGCAATTATCATAAGTTTATTCTCAGACTGGATCTACTCACACAAGAACTTGATTGTGTCATACACCCAAGTATCAATCATCTTTAATTGACCACCTAGCTGATAGGGTCTTAATTCCTTTTAGGCACCTGTTTACTGAAGATGCACAGCAGGTACTAACTGAGGAAAGAAAGCCTGCTACTAGAAAATCATATATTAGCAAATGGAAAAGGTTTTCTAGTTGGTGCCAACAACATAACCAGCAACCATTCAGGGCTAGTTGTTCTCTAGTTTTACAATATTTGTGTGAGATACTATCAATTGGCCTTTCTTAATCCTCTATTGAGGTTCATTTATCGGCCATTTTACCATTTCTGTCCATGGATCCTCTTCTTTCAATGCATTCTCATGTCAAAATATTCTTGAAAAGGTGTTTTCTATAAGAGATCTCCAAGGAAACCAGTGGAACCTCCTTGGGATCTTAATTTTATGTTAGAGAAACCTAATAATTCCTTCATTTGAACCAGCTAATCTGGCTGACTTGAGGTTCTTAAAATGGAAACAGCTCTACTGATTGCTCTGATCTCTGCAGGATGCACATCTAAGTTCCAAGCTCTTATGGTTAGTCAACCCTATTTATTTTCCATAAAGACTGGGTTACTTTAAGAATTAATTCTTCTTTTATGCCTAAAGTGGTATCAAAGTTTACTTTAAGCCAAGCTATCCATCTCCCCATTTTCTTTCCTGAACCTAAAATCGAGGGAAAAAATACTCCGTACCTTGGCTGTCCACTGGCAACTCAGGTCCTATCCTGACAGAGCTAAATCTTTCAGATCTTCAGCTCAGTTGTTTATTTTTTGTGAAGGTAAGAAGAAGGAACAACTTGTGCCAAAATAGACTACTTCCAAATGGTTGTCTAAGACTATTACTTTTTGCTGTACTCACTGTAGAGCAGAGTGTGCGCTGTGTCTTTAAGAAGCATAGCAAGTGATGAACATGTATGTATAAGCAGCAAGCATGTGCTGTACCTAGTGCTATTTTAAAAGTGCAGCCAGAGAGTACGCATGTATGAATGTAATAGCTAGTTTGTATATAAGTTACCTAAGTTAAAGTTAATAAGCTTCAATCGTGATGTGTTTGTACATAATAAGGCTGCTTGAACAGAACCCACAAAGACTCGTCTATTACATGGTGCCAGAACTGGGAATCCAGAGATTGATATTCAGAACTACAAGGTGCAGAGATAACAGTGAAGGTAAACTAAGAGAAACAAGCATGAAAAAGGGCCGGAAAAAAACCAAAGGGAATGAAAACTTGTACGAACCGTTTATTTTATAAAAAAGATAAAATGGAGTATTACAAGAGCACAAACTGCATTATCAACAAGCGAGAGGCACAAAAGGGTTATTGATTAAGTGAAATGTTTAAAATTAAGAGATTTGATAAAATGATTATCAGAAAAGCAAAATGAGTGGTTTAAAGCAAAACATGCATGTTTAGAGTAAGACGAGCAAAAGAAAAGTAAAATGGGCATGAAAAGAGATTAAACAAGCAAAACAAATATAATAAGAACAAAAAGGGCACATTAAGCAAAAATAAAGCAAGGTGACCATGTTTTTTGGCAAAGTGCTGTGTTTTGGGATATTTATGACTTCGTATTGTATCTCAAAGTGTGTAAAAGTGCTTACAGTGTGTGCTCACTACTATGCATGTATTCTGAAAAGTTTATTTGTGTGCAAAGAGCAACTATTTTATGAAGTACAGTCAAAGTACAGCCATTTTAAAAATGTTCTTGTGCTGGGTGTGTCTATTCGCAAAGTGCTGCCATTACAGAGTGCTTCTTGCACTGTAAAGAATTATGTAGCAAAGTATCGCCATTTGGGGGAAGTTTCAGTGTCCTGTGTACTGTTTATTCACAAAGTGCAGTTACTTTGAAATGTTTCTTGCTCTGAACTTCTTCTTCCCAGTTTATTTGTACAGTGCAGTTATTTGAAATGTTTCTTACACTGATAAGAGGTGATTTCTTGCAGTACAGTAATTTCAAGAGTATTACAGTGTCCAAGAGACATATTTCACAAAGTTCAGTTGTTCAGAGGCTTATTGTGCTATTGGACAGAGTTACAAATACTGGGATAAATTTCTAGCATATGTGTATGTGTGTGTGTGTTCATGCATACTTGCAAAACCCTTCACTGGTATGTGTTAATAATGGCAGATGGATTTCGAAAGCCCTCACCACTTGTATTTGATCAGAATATTGCAGAGAATTGTAGGATATTTGAGTAAGAGTATGCTATTTTTATACAAGGAGCTTATTCTGACAATGATGCATCCACCAGGGCATTCATTTTGTTAAAACTAGCTGGGTCAGAGGCCATTGAAAGAGAGCGTTCATTTGTGTATGCACCAGCAGTATATGAGGGAGAAGGTGAAAATCGTCATATTGTTGTACAGGCTGAATCAAGGGAAGCCCCCGAGTGTTTAAAGTGCACATTCAGAGAAATGTGCAACCCCCAGACAAATATTACATTAGAGACGCATTTGTTTTACACAAGAGATCAGAAATCAGGGGAAACGTTTACAGCTAAAAGCTAAAATGTGTCTTAGTGACTTAAAAGATAAGCTGATAAAGGACAGACGTGTGTGGTATTAATAGTGCTTCTGTGAGAAAGATTTTACTTTCTGACAGTGATTTAACATTGAATAAAGCTAATAAGATTTGTCAAATCCATGAAGTTACAGAAAAGCACACAAGTATGCTTGCAAGTGATAAGAGCATGGTTTCAGCAGGCTTCGGAGTAAATGTAGACAGCATGCAAAGTGTGGCAAACAGAAGCAGGCCTAAGCACATGGTAACCACAGCCCCTGCTGGTTCACCAGAGAAACCACATAGTTTTCCAGCAAGTTCTAAGAAAGGAGCATGCTCAGTGCAGTACAAGTGTGAGTCAGCAAAACCCAAATCCAGATTTATTGTTAACTGTCGCAATTGTGGTGCCAATCATGAGTCTAAAAGAGAGAAATACTTAGCATTTGGTCAACAATGCCACATGTGTAAAAAAATGGAACCATTTTCAAAAGTTTTGCAAATCAAGTAAGCCTCACACAGTTATAAAGAAGGGTCACTCAAAAAAGTAAGTTGATCATATAGAGAGCTGCAACTCTACTTTCTACATAGATGGTGTATCACTAATGGGTGAAAAAGCTGATGCAGTGAATTTGTTGGCAAAGAATGAAGTGGTTTATACTGTCTGCATCAATGATAAATCCACCGAGCTTAAAGTAGACACTGGTTGAAAGTGTAATGTTATATCAGTAGACATGTTTGCTAAGGTGAGAACTAATGAACAACTCGATGTGGCTAGTAGTGCAAAACATGTTGCTTATGGAGGTGAAGAAATTCAAACTGAAGGCTCAGTAGTGCTTTCATGTGATTTGGCTAGGAACTGTTACAACCTCTTATTATATGTAGTTTGAAGACCTGTGCAGTCATTATTCATTCTCAGAGACAGTTTGAAAATTAATCTGTTTTCTTTTACCAAAGTAGTTCATCATATAAGCGCATATCCTAGTTCCAATTTTTCTGAAGCCATTTTCTCAGAGTATGCTGATATTTTTGATGACAAGTTGGACCAACTTCCAGTTGAGTATTCTATGAAGTTAGACCCAGAGGTCAGTCCTGTAGTCATACCAGCAAGAAACGTTTCAATAGTTATGCAAGATAAAGTCAAAGCTCAGTTGGATCAAATGGTGCAGCAAGGTGTAATTTGTCCAGTTGCAGAACCAACTGAATGGGTGTTGTCCATGGTAGCAGCCCACAAAAAAGGCTCAGATGAAATCAGAATATGTACTGACCCAAGAGATTTGAATGGGGCATTAAGGAGACTGCATCATCCAATGCATATAGTCAAAGAGGTCGCAGCCCTAATACCGGATGCCAATGTTTTTTCTGTCTTGGATGCAAAAAAGTCATTTTTGGCAAGTGATGCTTGATCGCAAATCCTTATTACTGACCACTTTTGGTACCCAAATCTGGTAGATATAGATTCCTGAGGATGCCATTTGGAATAAATTCTTCAAGTGAAATGTTCCAGTATACAATGGAGCACATTTTTTTCGGGTTATCCTTGTGCCCTAATAGTAGATGATTTATTGGCTGGAGGCAATGGTAAAACAAAGCATGACAGAAACTTTAAGAGAGTTCTAGACAGATCACGTGAATTGAACTTAAAACTCAATCCTCTAAAGTGCAAATTCACACTACCAGAAGTTACATATGCAAGTCATTTATTTAACATCACTGGCTTAAGACCAGACCCGTCTGAGCAAACCGCTATTCTTGAGATGTCAGCACCATATAAAGTTCAAGCTCTACAGAGTTTCCTTGGCATGGTCAACTATTTAGGCAAGTTTATACCAGACTTTAGTGAGTTGACAGCACCTTTAAGAGAGCTAACGTGCAAAAATGTTACAACGTCTTGGCTGGAACAGCACCAGAAAGCATTTGACAAGCTTAAGTTGAAAATTGCCACCTCACCTACATTAAGATACTATGATGTGAATAAACCAGTCACTGTTTCCTGTGATGTTTCAAAATTTGGTCTTGGTGCAGTTATTCTTCAAGAAGGCAGACCAGTAGCCTATGAATCTAGAAAACGTACCCAAACTAAGATGCAGTATGCTCAAATTGAGAAAGAACATTTGGCAATAGTATTTGTATGTTCAAAGTTTCATGATTATATCTATGGTCAAGCTATTCAAATTGAAACTGATCACCAACCTCTAGTTACTATTCTAAAAAAGCCTATGCATTCAGCTCCAGTGAGATTACAAAGAATGATGCTCAAATTACAAATGTACAACTTCAAAATGGTCTATACAAAAGGCAAACTTCTTTATCTGACTGATACCTTATCCAGATTGGCCAGAAATGCAATGGAACAGCTTCATGCAGAGATTTTGACTTTGACGTAATGTAGTGCATAATTTTTCTACCATGAGACTTGATGACCTGAGAGATCATACAGAGACTGATCCAGTTTTGCAAAAGCTCAACCACTACAATAATGTTGGATGGCCATCAAAGCAATCTAGTGTACCACCTGAAGTGTAAACTTATTTTCCTTACAGAGATGAGATGTTGATGGAATACACAGTGACTTAGACATAACTGTATATACGTACATAGTTCTGTATAATAGCATGATAAAGGCTATTTGTATTATTTGCATGTCAACTGATATTCCTAGCATTCCATGGTCTATTTCTCAAAGATGGAGGATGCAGAGGAGAGTGTGTGATGTGTCTTTAAGAATCATAGCAAGTAATAAGCGTGCATGTATAAATAACAGGCACGTGCTATACCCAGTGCCATTTTGAGAGTGCAATGTCCGAAGATGAGTTGAAGTACTGGCCATGTATTCTGCACCCTACATACGGGTGCAGCATACATTTGCTATCGGTGTTATTGTATGTGTATTTAGTGAGGATATTGTTAACTTGCAGGATAGACACATTTGAGCAAATTATTAAAAGTCAATATCTTTTTGTTTTGGGAATCAAATTTTTCATTTTTATGGTGAGCAGATGTGGCATAAAATAGGCAGCCATCATTTTTTGTATCAGTGGCCACACTGCTATGCATTTCAGTGCAGTTACCAAACTTATTTGAGTGAGTATCACACGATTTATCATGGCTATATGGATTGCTATGCCAGGTCACCTTCTATGTTTTAGTATATAAATTGCCTTGCATCAGCTAATAATGTGCATATGAAACACTGTGTTTTTCAAAATGGGAAACCTAACTACATGTTATTTTTATGAAGTGTTTAAAAATTTAAAAATGACAGTAATGGCTACTACTGGGGAAGTGGGCTATGAAAAGCAATGTGGAGACTGACTCATTATGAAACACAGTGATCAGTGTATCCAAAACTCAGCGGTATCACTACAAAGAAGGAAGGAGTAGTCCACAAAAATCACAAAAACTGACAGGCAAAAAATAGAGCCATAAAGATGATAGAATGGACTACTGAGGATAAGACAGAAATGATGTATTGTCACTATTATGCAGGAAGCCTGGGATTTCCAGACAGAAAATATACATGTAACTCTGTATGATTTGCAGAAGACATCAGTTCGGGTATAGTACTTCTGGCTAACATCTGGCTAACGTCAAAGAGTGAAGCAATACTAATTTCATAAACGTTAATCATACTTTGACATAGGAATGGGGTCTATTCCTATCATGGTATTAGAAACCCAAAATATTTGGAGAAATTAAACCATGAAAGGACACAGAAGCAATAATATTATACAAAGTCTGGCATGCATGTTCTAGTCTTTGACTGTGCGTTTGTCATTTATTTCTGTTTTGTCCTCTTAATGTTTTGCATTTTTAGGTACCAGCCTGATGACTGGAGAGGCAATAACAGATGTTTTAAATTCACACTCAAATTATTCTGGAATGTTTATATTTTTTTATTTATTATCTAGCCAAAGCCCAATATGGCAAAAGTAATTTTTTTGGAACAGTCCAGGAGCAGTGTCTGGATAAGTGATTTGCTCAGGGTCAAATAGTTTATAAACAGAAACAAACAGAATCAAACTCAGGATGAAAACTGGAGTTTGTAGCATTAATCATCTATACTAAACTGCCAGATAGGCATTATTGGGTGTGAATGAGTTTAAACAGTACACTGTTGTAACTACTACTGCAAACGTGATGCTTTATGCAGTATATCCCACATTGGGGAGAGTATATCATACTGTGGTAACAAGCAGTATCTCAGGCTTACATGGCGGGTGTTGCCCAGGATTATATTCTACACATCAGAGGGTCATTTGAGCAAATCTGTCACTATAAAGGAAAGTGCTGCAATGTACAATCTATGGCAACTAAATCTTATGGGAACAGCTTCCCTACCTGACCTCAGATTTTATACTCTCTCAGATAGGAGAGTTAGGGGCAATATATGGAAAACTTTAAAAGGGTGAAACCACAAAAGACAGTGATTTCTCAACCCTTACACAAATTAGGCAATCTTCAAAAAATAACCACTGTTGCCTCTGTGCCAATTTGAAAGTGAAAGACACAATTTCTGCACTCTACCCTTAGTCGACAGAATGGATAATGCTGCAAGTATAGACTCCTTCAAAAAGGCATGAGACAAAATGGTAGTGTTGACAACATTATAGTGTTTCCCTATACTGACCCTGATGGTTTTGCATGCATTTGTTTTTAGCACCAGATTCATAAGCCTTTGGGACAATTTTACTGCTACTTCATTTGCATGCTGCTTTGTATGGGAACAGAGTCAAATGAAAAAAAAAAAACAGTATCTTGAGGATAATTCCTATGAATTTAACATTTGTTGACCAGGAAAGTGTGACTAGGACACAGTTTATTTTCAGTAGAGGCCCAGGGAGAAAATCTCCAAACACGTCTTTGGAATGTGGGAGGAAACCAGAGTACCTGGACAAAACCCATGCGAATGCAGGGAGGACGTGCAGATACCACACAGAAGGCACCCCAGCCAAGAATAGAACCAGAGAATCTCTGGCTGTGAGGAAACAACGTTAACTGCTGCACCACTGCATCGTCCAGCTTTACAGAATGAAGTAAAACTAGCTGTAGGTGCTTGAGATCATTGAAGTCATGAAAACTCTTTGTGTCATGTGGGGTGTGGGGGCTCTTCACCTACATTAAGGTATAACAAAGTGTCGTATTAGTATCCCCGGATGTGTCAGTTACAAGTAGAAGTAAAGTACTTACTGGTATTTTATTTACTTATTTGTTAACCAGGTAACTGGCTTCCTTGTTAAGCACCTTTTCAGTCTTGACTCTGGTCACAAGGTCAAAGGCTATATGTGTGAACAGTTTAAAACAGATGTTCAAACTTTGCAGCATGTCTTTTGGAGGGGGTGTTTGCCTACAGATCACAAAAAGTCTTATATAATGACTTAGTTTGACACTGTCGTTTCAGCGTACATTTAAGTGCGTGTACAGTTCTGTCAGCACAAGTTTAAATGAACATACAGTTTAGGGGGTCTTTTGCTGACTCACATGCTACAAACTTTCTTGCAACTAGAGTTAATATATAATAACGAGTTCCAGGGGCATATCCCCCCCACCCACCACAATGGATTGTATTACATTTTTTTTTCAAAAATCTGTAATAAGTACAAATTAACAGGAATGTGAGTATAGTTCTAAGTTGGGGGGGTGTCTCCCTCATACAGCTTTTCTTGCTGTTTGCTGAAAGTGGCCTTCAGTAAATATTTTTTTGCAATATTGTCTGTCAGGGAAATGTGTAATAAGTAATCATGAATCCAGATTAGCAAACTATTGACACCAGATCATAAATTTGATCTAAAGGCAGTTGAAATGATAACTTTGATTAACAGCCATTTCAGCAGCAGGGTTTGTACTAGAGAAACACAGTAAAACCTTTTGAAAGATGACGGGAAATTAGAAACACAGTAAAACCTTTTGAAAGATGATGGGAAATTAGAAACACAGTAAAACCTTTTGAAAGATGACGGGAAAGTAGAAACACAGTAAAACCTTTTGAAATATGACGGGAAAGTAGAAACACAGTAAAACCTTTTGAAAGATGATGGGAAAGTAGAAACACAGTAAAACCTTTTGAAAGATGATGGGACAGTAGAACAATACTTGGAAAAAACTCAAACGTGATGATCAACAGTCACGAAAGTGTTAAAAATATGTAACATCAGGATACAAAGCTAGTAACACTAACCACCGTGTGTCATCAAATAGTAAAAGCACCGAGAGAAGGACAGCCTAAAGAATAAATAAAACTCTCTTCTTGTAATGCAATTGAAAATAATCAATTTTTTACAAGGACAAGTATTTGCTCAAAACATATGAGCTTCTGTAAGGGGTTTTAATCATGGGGGGCATCATGACTTCGCCACATCAGTTGAAGATCATTTTAATCAGGATTCACCCCTGCATTTGAGAACAGTGATAGGTCAGGGGTCATTGAGCAAACTGCATACTCTAAGTGATTCATTTCATTAAAATACTTCTATTTTTAAGTATTTTTAATTATCAGCATTTTACCTCTGTCATAATGTTTAGAATTACTGTATTTTTTATTACTTATTTATAGTTATTTATAATGTATATAATATCTTTATAATTATTACTATGTTTTATTATTTGTGTAGCAGTTATTGCAGAGAATTATGAGTGTGAGTTGTTAATGAACTGCTTCTTGAGATCCGAGGTTTGATTCCCCCGGCCTCCATTTACCTACACTGTAACTGTGAGTAAGTCACATAACCAAAGAGCTATCCTGGGCTGAACATGAAAAAGGTCTACATGAGTCAATGCTATACTCTGCATAAGAAATACAGATAAATAAATATTTCCCTCAATTAGTCAGACGTTCTAACTGATCTGACTGCCTTGGCTTCTAGAACCCACAAACATAGCTTGACATGATATCAAGGTGGCTTGGCAGCTGAGTGAGTGTGAAACCTGCATTTGATTGGGGTTACCTTGCTCTGCCAGTCAGGACCTGTCTTCAGTAACAGAAGTGTGTCATGACATTAAATAAATGCTGCGTTGTATCTTCACTTGTCACCAGATGATTCCTTTGGGACTTGAACCCAAGATCTCCAATATAAAGTGCTGGTGTCATTGCCATTGGCAAGACAAGAGATTCTAGTCAGATGGTGTTGGGTTTTCCCTTAAGAGCTTTATGTTTTCTGCTAAGAGCCCCCGTCATGTTGATTAAGATCAATGAAATCCAACCATTGAACCAAGGGTGTAACAACTACTACTGCTATAGACTAATGTAGCTAGTGTGTAACAACTACTACTGCTACAGACTAATGTAGCTAGTGTGTAACAACTAGTACTGCTACAGACTAATGTAGCTAGTGTGTAACAACTATTACTGTTACAGACTAATGTAGCTAGTGCGTGACAACTACTACTGCTACAGACTCATGTAGCTAGTGAAGTGGCCTCTTAATGCATTTCTAGCACAAACTTTATTGGCCTATAATAATCTCCTCATATATGTTTCTTGTTTATGTTTAAAATATTATAGGTTTCGCAATTAATGTACATTAATGTGTTTTCACTTGTATTGCAATAATATTTGACATTTTATTAATTTGGTGTAAATTTCTCGGTCTTTGCTTGTATAATAATGGTACTTACGTATTATCGCAACCATGCTGTCTCGGTGGCCTGTTATTATTACTACTACACTTTGTAGGTAACCCGTTATTTGTATTTTCACTCATTTTTGGCAGCATGTATTTTATATAACAGTACTAAGATTTAGTAAGACATCGTCTCGCTGCTACACTACTTAACTGATTGCAGTGGTTGTTATTTTGCACAGATTTTCATCGGTGTAAGTTACTTTGACTAGGGACTTTGATATCTCTAGTAACCCGCACATACAGCCGCCTCAACCTGGATATCTGTAGTACGTAATGTTGGGTTTGACTTTTTTTAAACAAGTTTGTGTAACATTGGGTAATGACCTTGGAAAAAGAATAAGGGCCAAACCCAAAATCGTCTTGCAGGGAGCCGTACTTAATTCAAATGAAGGATTCTTCAGAAGCAGTAGAGTTATTGTACCATTTATGGATATCTTGCATTTTGACTCTCGCATTTGTGGTCATGCAGTTTTCAGCCTTTCAATACTTGAAAGACCACACAGTACTGACTTTAAGGTGGAAATTGAAAGGACACAGTCTGTAAACTAGGACTATGAAATGAACACTTTCTGGCAAGAAAAACATGTCCATAAATGGTGCAATAAATATTCTGTTTCTGAAGAATCTGTCAGTGATGTTCAGCATGTCATGCCAGATAAGATTTATTACTACAAATAATAACAAGATTGTGAAAATCTTGTGGAAACCTGATTGTATTTTATATGCTTTGCCTGTTTAAATTTCATGGAAGGAGCTGGCGAAAAAGCGTAGTTGCGCCTGCCACAAAAGCGTGGTTGCGATCATATGTAAATACCATAATAACTTCTGCTGTTACCACAACCTTCTGTGACCATCACTATGGTCACAGGCCACCTGTGACTATAATAATGCCCAGTCAGGAGCAGCACGGAGACACCCCAAGCCCTGTGATGCCACAGCTATCCAGTAACAGTTGGCAAGGGATGGAGCAGAGGGTGGGTCATGTTCAGCATCATCTGTGAGCAACCAATCAGGAAGAAAAGGAGGTGTTCCCTGTGAAAGGGGGAGGGACATGCAATGGTACCAGTTTCTGCCTCCGTTCCAGAATGTTTAGATGCAAACTTATTCAGTCAGTCTCAGACAAAGATGAAGTCTCTGGTTTCCACCCAAGGTCCCTATTTTTTGGGATACATGCTTTTAAAAATTTCTCATTTTTTCAGATAATTATTTGTTTCTTGTCAATACTGTACCAGCTGGACTCTTGATGTCAGCAGTTTAGTTTTATAAAAGCTGCATTTATTTATGCACATGTTAATTTATTCCTTCCTGGATTCCCAAAGGAATCCGTTCTGTAATCCAAGGTCATTAGTACTAGCACCATACTTCAATGGCCATTTTGTCTGTCCTTGATATAGTCCCATTGCTGGCATTACATTTTCATTAATTTGTCTGTGCCCTCAAAAATTTAGCAGACTTTAGCTTTAATTGAGTGTGTTGCATACCATATATTTTGCATCCTGTTTGTACTTTACACTTGCTTTTATGCTCTTGACATATGTGATAACAAGTCTGTTATGCCATATTACATTCTCACCCACTTAACAAAAACAGAAATCCACACACTCTTGTACACACACACACACACACACACACACACACACACACACACACACACACACACACACACACACACACCACACGTACCGCCACACACATTGCTGCACTGTGATCTCCTGTAGTGTGAATTTTGAGCTCCTCGTTTGAAAACCGAATGAATGTGAGCTCTGTAATTCAAAACAAAGAAGAGCATGGTGAGGGTGTAATTAAAGTTTCTGCCTTATTGTCTCAAAGTCCAGGTGTCCCAACCTCTGGTTCTTCCGTAGGTGGTGTGCGGGTGTGTTTTCTTTGGCTACTCTGGCTTCCCCCACAAAAAATATTTGTTGAACTGGCTACGTGTGCTATACTTAAACATGATTGTGGCCATGAATCATGACTCTGAAATTAACTAATTAAATAAGTAATTATTACAGCACATGAAGTATTTGCTCCACTTTAAATACAAATTTGACAGAAAACTAGCAGTGACGTTTTATTAACATCTTTCTTTCTTTCTTTCATTTTTGCATTTGTTTACCAGGATTGTCTGACTGGGTCATGCAAGATCCCTTTTCAGCAGAGGCCTGGTGGCAAAACCTCTATAACAAACAGAAAAAAAAATGTAAGTACATCACAGTTGAGCTACCATGACAATTGGGCAAAAGATGAGGCAGATAAAATATTACAGAGTTACAGGTGTACATACAAAATAAACATTTTACAGAACAAACATCTTACAGTGGGTGAAAAGGCTTTACAAATCAGTCAGTAAATGTCAAAAGCAGTTTTCAATATCTGATGGTTCATAATAGTAGTGTTTCGATCTTAGGAAATCAGATGAGAGGTGGAAGTATTTGTGTAGAAAGTGAATCTAAAAGTTAGTTAAGAGGAGAAAATGCAATTAGAGTATATTATTCATAAATGATTGTAAAAGGAGCCAAGAGTAGGTAAGCAGAAAGTGGATAGTAGTTAGCCAGTTGGGATAGAGCATAGCTCTCAATCAGTCAGGGACAGATCTCATCAGAATTAGGGACAAATCCAGGAATAATCAGGGGCAATCAGGAGCACTTTTAAAATATTAGCACTGTTAACTTGAGACACTGACAGAATAAGAGAATGTGAATTAATATGAATTCTCTGAAGTAAAAGAAGTCTATAACTCTAATTTTTGTTGCTATTTATTAAGTATAGTTTTCAGCATCTTTTCTCCAGAAGTCATCAGTTTAAGGATGGATTAAGAAGGACAGAGCTAAAACTTCAGTCAAAATCAGGGCAGTAGAAAGGCACAGGGTTGAACATTGACGTAATCTAGCATTTAGGTGAAGACAGAGAAGGGTTTCTTTTAAAGCTAAATTTGCTCTTCATTTCCCTAATCCATACAAGTAAGACTATGTTTTTTTTGTTGGGGGGGGGGGGTATTAATCATTTAAACAGGCTGCTGTTCATCTGAAATATATCTTGATTTGACGTCGGTGTCCATGTCATTCCATAGTCTTACTTATCTGCCTCCCTGCCTGCTCCCCAAGGTGCAATCTAAACCAAAGAATGTATTTGATTGAATGGGTAAAGCCTAATTAATGGCCTTCTGGCACTCTGCTGATGGAGATAAATTAGAAATCTTGCAGTACATGCTGATGCAGTGTCATCTGTCCATATGTTGTTTCCCTGGTTTGAAGCCTATCAGTTACCCCTGCAGTGAGTGGCAGGCCAGACTCTTTCTCTCTCTATCCTTCAGTCCATGTGGTCCACTCACTGGCCACATTCCCACAAGGAATGTCACCACAGGAAGCCTGACAACTTTCCCTCCCATAGCCTGTCCTATTTATTGCTGGTCACATACTCCAGTCTACAGCATGATACACACTGTGGGTGGTAACCCCTGTCACACAATAATGTCCTGCCACTGAAGTTTGCATCCTCCTCAGAGACACCGGTGCTCCAAGACCTGATTCTCTACAATGTACATACATTTTTAATCAAAGCTTTATTCATTTGCTGTTCTCATCTCTGCTATTAAATTATTATAATTATTATTTCAGTGATATTTCCATTTGTTTATTGCATTTTCCAAGTATTTGTTCATTTTTGTAAGCTTACAAAACTCTGAAAAGTGTATGCAGTAACTTTTGAAAACAAATAAATGGACGGGATAAACAGGAGTGGTTGCTAACACAGGGAAGGCATTTTGTTTCCCTTACTGGCTGCAGTGGCTGCAGATGTGTTTTATTTAGGGCATAATGTTAGCCTAAGCAGCAGTACCTCAGTTTTAGTAGTGTCCTGTGTCTCTCATGTGCCACAGCTGGATGGAATGAAATGTGGCCATAGGTTACTTGCTTCTAGCTGTTGTTTTAGGAAGAGTAATTCCTTGTCTTCTTTCAAGCCAGCTGTCATGCACCACAAAAACTGAGACTGGTAGACATTACTCAGCTGAAAGGCAGGACAGCCATGGTGGTGCAGCAGTTAGCATTGTCACCTCACAGCAAGAGGTTCTCCGGTTCGATTCTCGACTGGGGTGCCTTCTGTGCGGAGTCTGCATGTCCTCCCTGTGGTCGCGTGGGTTTCCTCTGGGTGCTCCGGTTTCCTTCCACATCCCAAAGACATGCAGTAGATGGATTGGCCACTCTAAATTGGCCCTAGCTGTGAGTGTGCGCATGTGTGTGCCTTCTGTGGAAGGTTGGGAGCCAGGCTGGCAACTCAACACTGTAAAACTCCACTGCCAATCATGAGCAGACAGATGATCCGCTGTGACGACCCCTAACCAGGAAAAGCCAAAAGAAGAAGAAGAAGAATGAACAGGAAAGGCAAGCTGCCAGTGCTGCTAAACCAAATATGTTGGAAGTGAAACTGCAAGTCACTGACTCCTTCTCCACATCAGCTTTCCTGACTTGCAATGAACTGATCTTGCCAAATCAAAATATATAACAAAGCATATTGTGAGGCTTTCGTATCATCCCAGTGTCCTTTATTTTGTACTAAAACTTTGACATTTACATACATTTACATACACTCAGAAGTACAAGTCCACAAGCTGGATTTGGAGCCTTGGATTAAAAAAAAACAAGTTGCTTGGAGGGATATTTTCAACAAGGTGCATATCAGAACCACTGCCTATTTTGTAACTGAAATGGTGATGTCTCAGAGCAGCAGTGTTACATTATAATGATGTCAGTCTATATTTATTGCAAAGAAATAGTCAACAAATTCAAGCAGCAAATGAAATCATGCATTTCTAAGTTACAATGAATAGAAGACCAGCTTTTCTGTTGTGCTACTACCCAAGTACTTGCAGTAAAGTGTTTTGAATGTTAATAAACAGGTTAAACTCATATCAGAACCATTGTCTTGTCAATTAATTGCATAAAGAAGAAATGCACAGCTGTCATACCTGCCATCTGCTATGAGTCTATTGAGTTCCCTTCATTACAAATAAATTTATTTATTTATTTATTGACATTTGTTAACTGGGTTAGTCCAACTGGAATATTGTCCCATTTTCAGTGGAGACCCAAGGCGAAAAGCTCCAGAAAATACAATATATGATTACAGAACAAGAAAAACAAGTATTACAAACAATAATAGCAAGCAATAGAAATAAACATCTACCTGTGTAGAAATAAACAACTACTTTTTTTTTTTTTTTGACAAAATTAAATTCTTAGTTACTGAACAAATGAGGAGAGTCAAGAGTGATAGTAGGATGTAGTTAGAGAGATGTGAGTGTGGGAGGAGGGGAGAGATAAGTAGGGTCATAGCAAGGACAGGTTCTAGAATTGAGTAAATGTGTCTTCAGTTCTTGCTCTGGTTTCCTCCCACATCCCAAAGACATGCAGTAGGTGGATTGGACACTCTAAATTGGCCCTAGGTGTGAGTGTGTGCATGCGTGTGCCTTCTGTGGAAGGTTGGGCGACGGGCTGGCAACTCAACACTGTAAAACTCCACTGCCAGTCATGAGCGGACAAGGTGATCCACTGTGGTTACCCCTAACCGAAAGCCGAAAGAAGAAGAAGGAGTATGAGAGATAAAGCGTATATCCAGGGGAAGTTTATTCCAAGCTTGGGCCACAGAGTGCTTGTAGAGTTGCTTACAACAGACCTGTTAGGGTGGTAGACATTTAATATTTGTTTACTGGGAAAGTCCTACTTGGAACAAAGCCAATTTTCAGCAGACACCTGGGGGGAAACACTCCAGATATGTCTTTGAATTGTGAGAGGAAACCGGAGCACCCGAAGGAAACCCACACAAATGCAGAGAGAACATGCAGACAACACACAGAAGGCAGACCAGCCGAGAATCAAACCTCTTGCTGTGAGGCGACAATGCTACCACTGCACCACTGCGCCATCCAAGATCATGAATGCACAGTTGCCCAGGTTCAGACTGTAGTACACTGCTTTTACTTCATCTTATTACAATAACAAGTCACAACATTTTCAAATGGAGAAGAACAGCTCTGGGTTTCTGTTGAAGTCGTTCAAACACTGGTGATGTGCAATAACTTTCTTTAAAATGATGCTAGTTTACACTATTATTTAAAAAACTTAGCTTTGTTAAAACATTCTAGTATAGAACATATATGTATTTGTTATTTTGATTTTGCTGATAGTTAGACCTACAATTGGTTGGTGCATCAATGTAGACATTTCCAGAAATGTTCTGAGAGATAGTTGGTACTGACACAGTTTATGCAATGAATGTAGAATCTGACTACAAATGTATGAATGAGAACTCCAGAGGCAAGAATCATTCATTCAGCAAAGAAAGGAGTAAAGCAGATTAATAGGAAGAAAAGGAAACCAGTCTGGTGGACTCCTGCCATAAACAAGCTATACAATAGAAGGAGGAAACTAGTACAGAAAAGAGTAAAATCCCAAAAGGGAAATAGACATCCTTGATCAGTATCAGCAAGAAACTATGATACCTCATAAAATCATCCAAGGTGAGCTTCGAAAGAAAAATTGCAAAGAACTCCAAAGATAACCACAAGGCATTCTTTAGCTATGTTAAGAATCTAAGTGGCAATGCTCAGATTTGCTCAGAGTTAGTGCAGAATGGCACAAAATACACTGAACTAACCGATATCACCAACATCCTGGCAGACAGGTTCAGTGCAAATGTCATCCCCCTCTCCGCCCCAAAATGGGGCATAACCATACCAGAAGAATGTAGAGCCCTTGAAATCACAGACACTCAGGTTGAAACAGTCGTCTCCAAAGCCAAAAGCAAAGCATCAATGGGACCGAACAGTGTCCCAGGCTGCATCCTACACGAGCTCAAAGACGAACTAACCCCTCACCTAAACACACTGTTCAAACTCAGCCTCTCCACAGGCAACATACCCATAGAGTGGCACACAGCAACAGTTATTCCGCTCCACAAAGGTGGAGCCACAACAGACCCCGGGAACTATCGCCCTATAAGCATGACTAGCTTGGACTGTAAGGCTATAGAGCACATCATCATGGAACTCATTAAAAGAGACATTGGGAATCTCACTGCACCCTACCCAGTTTGGCTTTGTTAAGGGAAGATCATGCCTCCTAAACCTGGTGGACTTCTTTGAGACAGTTACCAAGGCTATAGATGAGGGAAAGGTGGTACACACAGTCTACCTAGACCTCGCAAAGGCCTTCGACACCATTCCCCATTCTGGTATTATAAACAAGCTCACCAGCCGGAACATAAACACCTACATCACAAGATGGGTTGTCAACTGGCTCACAGACAGAACCCACATGGTGAGAGTTGCGGGTGCTAGGTCCGACTCTAAACCGGTTACAAGTGGCGTTCCCCAGGGCTCAGTCCTAGGACCCCTCCTGTTCGGCATATACTTCTCAGAGGTACAGGCAAGCACAGAAAGACTATGGATGACCAAGTTCGCAGACGACTGCAAACTAGGGGCTATAATTGACACTCCGGCTGACATAGACATCCTCCAAAAGGGTCTCACTGAGACAGATACCTGGTGTCAAAATCATGGCCTCAAGCTAAATGCCAAAAAGTGCATAGTCATCCCCTTTGGAAAAAACAAAGTACCCACAAACTACCACATAGGTGGTAGTCCCCTAAATATGGAAGACGTAATAAGGGATCTGAGGACCCAAGTAGATAGTAATCTCTCCTTTGATAATCACATTACCAAAGTGGTTAGAAAATCCTTTTATGTGGCCCACCTAATCACAAATGGGTTCACATCCATATCAAAAGAGGTCATTGTGCCCCTCTACTCATCACTCATCAGATCCATCATAGAGTACAGTGCCCCATTTGGGATGTACTTTACAAGACACCTGCAACAGCTGGAAAGACCACAGAAGTACCTCACCAAGTGGATCACTGGCCTCAGACAGATGCCCTATGCAGCTTGACTGAAGAAACTCCAGCTGTACTCGGTTGCATACTGCCTACTCAGAGGTGATCACTGCCTGACATAGAAGGACATGTCCAACCCAGAATTGATGGACATGCTCCCCCTAAAGAAAATCTTATCCCCTCAAGCCACATGCTCTGGGAATCTAAACCTCACCACAACAATAAATAGGACGTGCTGGAGGGATAGATTCCTGTCCCAGAGATTTCCCATGCTTCGGAACAAGATTCCAATCTACATTAAACAGAGCTCCTCGCTAACACTCTTGAAGAGAAACCTTAATGAGTCGATGGGAAACAGAAAGTTTACCCCGGGGATCACTTCAGTGGCTCTGCTAGACAGAAGCACAGGGAACTAATCTAAGGGGGCGCGAAAGCCAACACATTCTAGCTAGGCTTATAAATGCCTTCGGGCAGATAGCCTAGTACCTACCTATGAACCTATGAACCTATAATATATGCATTATTGAATAACAGGAGCTATAAGGTGTATGATGCAGGGATGCATCTGACTTCAATTACAAGGTATGTGATGCAGGAATGTATTTGACTTGAGTTACAAAATGCATGATTTAGGCATATGTCCTGCTTCATTTGCAAGGTACATGATACAGGGATGTGTCTGACTTGAGTTACAGACTATATGATATAGAGATATCAGGTTCCAGTGGCAAGGCAGATGCTTTATTTTATTTATTTTACATTTGTTTACCGGGATAGTCTGACTGGGTGGAAGCCCATTTTCAGCAGAGGCTCGGGGAGAAAAGCTCCACAAGAAGTTACAGTGTACATTTTATAAAACATTTAGAAAAGCATTTAAGTCAAGTATAAGAATTGTATGTCAGAGTATGTGATAAGCAGTTTACAGAGGTAAAAGACTGAATTACAATTTTACAATCTATCTATAGTTTTTTTTGCAAGAGTAGACCTTAATGTTAGCATAGGTATGGCCAGAATATATAACAATGGTTAATGAACATATTGACTGATGTTTCATTAGTCGAAATAGCTAGTAGGTGCTGTTAGCTGTGTTGTGCTAGGTTAATAAGAAGGTGGGGGTATGTGGGAGAATGTAAAGAATGGGATAGGAGTCTGTGTGGTGCCTATTGTCATGGGGAGTATAGAGGCAATTATGTGCTATTAGCCTGGGAGCATGTTACCTGTTACAGGGACATATCTGACTTCAGTTACAAGGTACATGACACAGGGATGTATCTGGCTTCAGTTACAAGGTACATGACACAGGGATGTATCTGGCTTCAGTTACAAGGTACATGACACAGGGATGTATCTGGTTTCAGTTACAAGGTACATGACACAGGGATGTATCTGGTTTCAGTTACAAGGTACATGACACAGGGATGTATCTGGCTTCAGTTACAAGGTACATGACACAGGGATGTATCTGGCTTCAGTTACAAGGTACATGACACAGGGATGTATCTGGCTTCAGTTACAGGATACATGACACAGGGATGTATCTGGCTTCAGTTACAAGGTACATGACACACGGATGTATCTGGCTTCAGTTACAAGGGACATGACACAGGGAGGTATCTGGCTTCAGTTACAAGGTACATGATGCAGGGATGTATCTGACTTCAGTTACAAGGTACATGATGCAGGGATGTATCTGACTTCAGTTACAAGGTACATGACACAGGGATGTATCTGGCTTCAGCTACAAGGTACATGATGCAGGGATGCATCTGACTTCAGTTACAAGGTACATGACACAGGGATGTATCTGACTTCAGTTACAAGGTACATGACACAGGGATGTATCTGGCTTCAGTTACAAGGTACATGACACAGGGATGTATCTGGCTTCAGTTGCAAGGTACATGACACAGGTATGTATCTGACTTCAGTTACAAGGTACATGACACAGGGATGTATCTGGTTTCAGTTACAGGGTACATGACACAGGGATGTATCTGACTTCAGTTACAAGGTACATGACACAGGGATGTATCTGGCTTCAGTTACAAGGTACATAACACAGGGATGTATCTGGCTTCAATTACAAGGTACATGACACAGGGATGTATCCTTTCTTCAGTTACAAGGTACATGACACAGGGATGTATCTGGCTTCAGTTACAAGGTACATGACACAGGGATGTATCTGGCTTCAGTTACAAGTTACAAGACACAGGGATGTATCTGGCTTCAGTTACAATGTACATGATGCAGGGATGTATCTGACTTCAGTTACAGGGTACATGATACAGGGATGTATCTGACTTCAGTTACAGGGTACATGACACAGGGATGTATCTGCCTTTAGTTACAAGGTGTGTGATACATGAATGTATCTTGATTCAGTTATAAGGTACATGACACAGGGATGTATCTGGCTTCAGTTACAAGGTACATGACGCAGGGATGTATCTGGCTTCAGTTACAAGGTACATGATGCAGGGATGTATCTGGCTTCAGTTACAAGGTACATGACACAGGGATGCATCTGGTTTCAGTTACAAGGTACATGATGCAGGGAAGTATCTGACTTCAGTTACAAGGTACATGAGACAGGGACGTATCTGACTTCAGTTATAAGGTACATGACACAGGGACGTATCTGACTTCAGTTACAAGGTACATGACACGGGGACGTATCTGACTTCATTTACAAGGTACATGACACAGGGATGTATCTGACTTCAGTTACAAGGTACATGATACAGGGATGTATCTGACTTCAGTTACAAGGTACATGACACAGGGATGTATCTGACTTCAGTTACAAAGTAAATGACACAGGGATGTATCTGGCTTCAGTTACAAGGTACATGACACAGGGATGTATCTGGTTTCAGTTACAAGGTACATGACACAGGGATGTATCTGGTTTCAGTTACAAGGTACATGACACAGGGATGTATCTGGCTTCAGTTACAAGGTACATGACACAGGGATGTATCTGGCTTCAGTTACAAGGTACATGACACAGGGATGTATCTGGCTTCAGTTACAAGGTACATGACACAGGGATGTATCTGGCTTCAGTTACAAGGTACATGACACAGGGATGTATCTGGCTTCAGTTACAAGGGACATGACACAGGGATGTATCTGGCTTCAGTTACAAGGTACATGATGCAGGGATGTATCTGACTTCAGTTACAAGGTACATGATGCAGGGATGTATCTGACTTCAGTTACAAGGTACATGACACAGGGATGTATCTGGCTTCAGCTACAAGGTACATGATGCAGGGATGCATCTGACTTCAGTTACAAGGTACATGACACAGGGATGTATCTGACTTCAGTTACAAGGTACATGACACAGGGATGTATCTGTCTTCAGTTACAAGGTACATGACGAAGGGATGTATCTGACTTCAGTTACAAGGTACATGACACAGGGATGTATCTGACTTCAGTTAAAAGGTACATGATGCAGGGATGTATCTGACTTCAGTTACAAGGTACATGACACAGGGATGTATCTGGCTTCAGTTGCAAGGTACATGACACAGGTATGTATCTGACTTCAGTTACAAGGTACATGACACAGGGATGTATCTGGTTTCAGTTACAGGGTACATGACACAGGGATGTATCTGACTTCAGTTACAAGGTACATGACACAGGGCTGTATCTGGCTTCAGTTACAAGGTACATAACACAGGGATGTATCTGGCTTCAATTACAAGGTACATGACACAGGGATGTATCTGACTTCAGTTACAAGGTACATGACACAGGGATGTATCTGGCTTCAGTTACAAGGTACATGACACAGGGATGTATCTGGCTTCAGTTACAAGTTACAAGACACAGGGATGTATCTGGCTTCAGTTACAATGTACATGATGCAGGGATGTATCTGACTTCAGTTACAGGGTACATGACACAGGGATGTATCTGACTTCAGTTACAGGGTACATGACACAGGGATGTATCTGCCTTTAGTTACAAGGTGTGTGATACATGAATGTATCTTGATTCAGTTATAAGGTACATGACACAGGGATGTATCTGGCTTCAGTTACAAGGTACATGACGCAGGGATGTATCTGGCTTCAGTTACAGGGTACATGACGCAGGGATGTATCTGGGTTCAGTTACAAGGTACATGGCACAGGGATGCATCTGGTTTCAGTTACAAGGTACATGACACAGGGATGTATCTGACTTCAGTTACAAGGTACATGACACAGGGATGTATCTGACTTCAGTTACAAAGTACATGACACAGGGATGTATCTGGCTTCCTTTACAAGGTACATGATGCAGGGATGCATCTGACTTCATTTACAAGGTACATGACACAGGGATGCATCTGGTTTCAGTTACAAGGTACATGACACAGGGATGTATCTGACTTCAGTTACAAGGTACATGACACAGGGATGTATCTGACTTCAGTTACAAAGTACATGACACAGGGATGTATCTGGCTTCAGTTACAAGGTACATGAGACAGGGATGTATCTGACTTCAGTTACAAGGTACATGAGACAGGGACGTATCTGACTTCAGTTACAAGGTACATGACACAGGGACGTATCTGACTTCATTTACAAGGTACATGACACAGGGACGTATCTGACTTCATTTACAAGGTACATGACACAGGGATGTATCTGACTTCAGTTACAAGGTACATGATGCAGGGATGTATCTGGCTTCAGTTACAAGGTACATGACACAGGGATGTATCTGGCTTCAGTTACAAGGTACATGACACAGGGATGCATCTGGTTTCAGTTACATGGTACATGACATGGATGTATCTGGCTTCAGTTACAAGGTACATGACACAGGGATGTATCTGGCTTCAGTTACAAGGTATATGATGCAGGGATGCATCTGGCTTCAGTTACAAGGTACATGACACAGGGATGTATCTGGCTTTAGTTACAAGGTGGATGATACAAGGATGTATCTGGCTTCAGTTACAAGGTACATGACACAGGGATGTATCTGGCTTTAGTTACAAGGTGTGTGATACATGAATGTATCTGGCATCAGTTATAAGGTACATGACACAGGGATGTATCTGGCTTCAATTACAAGGTACATGATGCAGGGATGGATCTGGCTTCAGTTACAAGGATCATGACACATGGATGCATCTGGTTTCAGTTACAAGGTACATGACACAGGGATGTATCTGGCTTCAGTTACAAGGTACATGACACAGGGATGTATCTGGCTTCAGTTACAAGGTATATGATGCAGGGATGTATCTGGCTTCAGTTACAAGGTAAATGACACAGGGATGTATCTGACTTTAGTTGCAAGGTACATGACACAGGGATGTATCTGGTTTCAGTTACAAGGTACATGATGCAGGGATGTATCTGACTTCAGTTATAAGGTGTATGATACAGGGATACATCTGACTTCAGTTACAAGGTACATGACACAGGGATGTATCTGTCTGCAGTTACAAAGTACATAATACAGGGATGTATCTGGCTTCAGTTACAAGGTACACGATACAGGGATGTATCTGGCTTCATTTATAAGGTGTATGATACAGGGATACATCTGACTTTAGTTACAAGGTACATGATACAGGGATGTATCTTACTTCAGTTACAAGGTGCATGATACAGGGATGTATCTGAGTTTAGTTACAAGGTGAATGATACAGGGATGTATCTGGTTTCAGTTACAAGGTACATGATGCAGGGATGTATTTGTTTTCAATTATAAGGTGCATGATACATGAATGTATCCAGCTTCAGTTACGAGATACATGACACAGGGATGTATCTGTCTTCAGTTACAAGGTTCATGATACAGGGATGTATCTGGTTTCAGTTACAAGGTACATGACACAGGGATGTATCTGGCTTTAGTTACAAGGTGTGTGATACATGGATGTATCTGTCTGCAGTTACAAAGTACATAATACAGGGATGTATCTGGCTTCAGTAACAAGGTACACGATACAGGGATGTATCTGGCTTCATTTATAAGGTGTATGATACAGGGATACATCTGACTTTAGTTACAAGGTACATGATACAGGGATGTATCTTACTTCAGTTACAAGGTGCATGACACAGGGATGTATCTGGTTTCAGTTACAAGGTACATGATGCAGGGATGTATTTGTTTTCAATTATAAGGTGTATGATACATGAATGTATCCAGCTTCAGTTACGAGGTACATGACACAGGGATGAATTAGGCTTCATTTAGAAGGTATATGGTACAGGGATGTGTCTGATTTCAATTACAACACATATGATATAGAAATGTATTACAGGGCACACAATACAGGGATGTATCTGCCTTTAGTTACAAGGTACATGATACAGGGATGTATCTGCCTTTAGTTACAAGGTACATGATACAGGGATGTATCTGCCTTTAGTTACTGTACAAGGTACACAATACAGGGATGTTTCTGCCTTTAGTTACTGTACAAGGTACATAATACAGGGATGTTTCTGCCTTTAGTTACAAAGTACATTATACAGGGATGTTTCTGCCTTTAGTTACAAGGTACATAATACAGGGATGTATCTGGTTTCAGTTACATGGTACATGACACAGGGATGTATCTGACTTCAGTTACAAGGTACATGACACAGGGATGTATCTGGCTTCAGTTACAAGGTACATAACACAGGGATGTATCTGGCTTCAGTTACAAGGTACATGACACAGGGATGTATCTGACTTCAGTTACAAGGTACATGACACAGGGATGTATCTGGCTTCAGTTACAAGGTACATAACACAGGGTTGTATCTGGCTTCAGTTACAAGTTACAAGACACAGGGATGTATCTGGCTTCAATTACAATGTACATGATGCAGGGATGTATCTGGCTTCAGTTACAAGGTACATGACACAGGGATGTATCTGGCTTCAATTACAATGTACATGATGCAGGGATGTATCTGACTTCAGTTACAGGGTACATGACACAGGGATGTATCTGCCTTTAGTTACAAGGTGTGTGATACATGAATGTATCTTGCTTCAGTTATAAGGTACATAACACAGGGTTGTATCTGGCTTCAGTTACAAGTTACATGACACAGGGATGTATCTGGCTTCAATTACAATGTACATGATGCAGGGATGTATCTGACTTCAGTTACAGGGTGCATGATACAAGGATATATCTTACTTCAGTTACAGGGTACATGACACAGGGATGTATCTGCCTTTAGTTACAAGGTACATGATACAGGGATGTACCTGGCTTCAGTTACAAGGTACATGACACAGGGATGCATCTGGTTTCAGTTACAAGGTACATGACGCAGGGATGTACCTGGCTTCAGTTACATGGTACATGACACAGGGATGCATCTGGTTTCAGTTACAAGGTACATGACGCAGGGATGTACCTGGCTTCAGTTACAAGGTACATGACACAGGGATGCATCTGGTTTCAGTTACAAGGTACATGACACAGGGATGTATCTGACTTCAGTTACAAAGTACATGACACAGGGATGTATCTGGCTTCAGTTACAAGGTACATGATGCAGGGATGTATCTGACTTCAGGTACAGGGTACATGATACAGGGATGTATCTGACTTCAGTTACAGGGTACATGACAGAGGGATATATCTGCCTTTATTTACAAGGTGTGTGATACATGAATGTATCTGGCTTCAATTATAAGGTACATGACACAGGGATGTATCTGGCTTCAGTTACAAGGTACATGACACAGGGATGTATCTGGTTTCAGTTACAAGGTACATAACACAGGGATGTATCTGGCTTCAATTACAAGGTACATGACACAGGGATGTATCTGACTTCAGTTACAAGGTACATGACACAGGGATGTATCTGGCTTCAGTTACAAGGTACATGACACAGGGATGTATCTGGCTTCAGTTACAAGTTACAAGACACAGGGATGTATCTGGCTTCAATTACAATGTACATGATGCAGGGATGTATCTGACTTCAGTTACAGGGTACATGATACAGGGATGTATCTGACTTCAGTTACAGGGTACATGACACAGGGATGTATCTGCCTTTAGTTACAAGGTGTGTGATACATGAATGTATCTTGCTTCAGTTATAAGGTACATGACACAGGGATGTATCTGGCTTCAGTTATAAGGTACATGACACAGGGATGTATCTGGCTTCAGTTACAAGGTACATGACGCAGGGATGTACCTGGCTTCAGTTACAAGGTACATGACACAGGGATGCATCTGGTTTCAGTTACAAGGTACATGACACAGGGATGTATCTGACTTCAGTTACAAAGTACATGACACAGGGATGTATCTGGCTTCAGTTACAAGGTACATGATGCAGGGATGTATCTGACTTCAGGTACAGGGTACATGATACAGGGATGTATCTGACTTCAGTTACAGGGTACATGACAGAGGGATATATCTGCCTTTATTTACAAGGTGTGTGATACATGAATGTATCTGGCTTCAATTATAAGGTACATGACACAGGGATGTATCTGGCTTCAGTTACAAGGTACATGATGCAGGGATGTATCTGGCTTCAGTTACAAGGTACATGACACAGGGATGCATCTGGTTTCAGTTACAAGGTACATGACAGAGGGATGTATCTGACTTCATTTACAAGGTACATGAGACAGGGACGTATCTGACTTCAGTTACAAGGTACATGACACAGGGACGTATCTGACTTCATTTACAAGGTACATGACACAGGGATGTATCTGACTTCATTTACAAGGTACATGATACAGGGATGTATCTGACTTCAGTTACAAGGTACATGACACAGGGATGTATCTGGCTTCAGTTACAAGGTACATGATGCAGGGATGTATCTGACTTCAGGTACAGGGTACATGATACAGGGATGTATCTGACTTCAGTTACAGGGTACATGACAGAGGGATATATCTGCCTTTAGTTACAAGGTGTGTGATACATGAATGTATCTGGCTTCAATTATAAAGTACATGACACAGGGATGTATCTGGCTTCAGTTACAAGGTACATGATGCAGGGATGTGTCTGGCTTCAGTTACAAGGTACATGACACAGGGATGCATCTGGTTTCTGTTACAAGGTACATGACAAGGATGTATCTGGCTTCAGTTACAAGGTTCATGATATAGGGATGTATCTGGTTTCAGTTACAAGGTGCATGACACAGGGATGTATCTGGCTTTAGTTACAAGGTGTGTGATACATGGATGTATCTGTCTGCAGTTACAAAGTACATAATACAGGGATGTATCTGGCTTCAGTTACAAGTTACACGATATAGGGATGTATCTGGCTTCATTTATAAGGTGTATGATACAGGGATACATCTGACTTTAGTTACAAGGTACATGATACAGGGATGTATCTTACTTCAGTTACAAGGTGCATGACACAGGGATGTATCTGGTTTCAGTTACAAGGTACATGATGCAGGGATGTATTTGTTTTCAATTATAAGGTGTATGATACATGAATGTATCCAGCTTCAGTTATGAGGTACATGACACAGGGATGAGTTAGGCTTCATTTAGAAGGTATATGGTACAGGGATGTGTCTGATTTCAATTACAACACATATGATATAGAAATGTATTGGAAGGCACACAATACAGGGATGTAGCTGCCTTTAATTACAAGGTACATGATACAGGGATGTATCTGCCTTTAGTTACAAGGTACATGATACAGGGATGTATCTGCCTTTAGTTACTGTACAAGGTACATAATACAGGGATGTTTCTGCCTTTAGTTACAAAGTACATTATACAGGGATGTTTCTGCCTTTAGTTACAAGGTACATAATACAGGGATGTATCTGGTTTCAGTTACAGGGTACATGACACAGGGATGTATCTGACTTCAATTACAAGGTACATGACACAGGGATGTATCTGGCTTCAGTTACAAGGTATATGATGCAGGGATGTATCTGGCTTCAGTTACAAGGTACATGACACATGGATGCATCTGGTTTCAGTTGCAAGGTACATAACACAGGGATGTATCTGGCTTCATTTACAAGGTACATGATACAGGGATGTATCTGACTTCAGTTACAAGGTACATGACACAGGGATGTATTCGGCTTCAGTTACAAAGTACATGATGCAGGGATGTATCTGGCTTCATTTACAAGGTACATGACATTGGGATGTATCTGACTTCAGTTGCAAGGTAGATGACACAGGGATGTATCTGGTTTCAGTTACAAGGTACATGATGCAGGGATGTATCTGACTTCAGTTATAAGGTGTATGATACAGGGATACATCTGACTTCAGTTACAAGGTACACGACACAGGGATGTATCTGGCTTCAGTTACAAGGTACATGATACAGGGATGTATCTGGCTTTACACAGGGATGTATCTGGCTTCAGTTACAAGGTACATGATACAGGGATGTATCTGGCTTCATTTATAAGGTGTATGATACAGGGATACATTTGAATTTAGTTACAAGGTACATGATACAGGGATGTATTTGTTTTCAATTATAAGGTGTATGATACATGAATGTATCCAGCTTCAGTTACGAGGTACATGACACAGGGATGAATTAGGCTTCATTTAGAAGGTATATGGTACAGGGATGTGTCTGATTTCAATTACAACACATATGATATAGAAATGTATTACAAGGCACACAATACAGGGATGTATCTGCCTTTAGTTACAAGGTACATGATACAGGGATGTATCTGCCTTTAGTTACAAGGTACATGATACAGGGATGTATCTGCCTTTAGTTACTGTACAAGGTACACAATACAGGGATGTTTCTGCCTTTAGTTACTGTACAAGGTACATAATACAGGGATGTTTCTGCCTTTAGTTACAAAGTACATTATACAGGGATGTTTCTGCCTTTAGTTACAAGGTACATAATACAGGGATGTATCTGCCTTTAGTTACTGTACAAGGTACATAATACAGGGATGTTTCTGCCTTTAGTTACAAAGTACATAATACAGGGATGTTTCTGCCTTTAGTTACTGTACAAGGTACATAATACAGGGATGTTTCTGCCTTTAGTTACAAAGTACATAATACAGGGATGTTTCTGCCTTTAGTTACAAGGTACATAATACAGGGATGTTTCTGCCTTTAGTTACAAGGTACATGATACAGGGATGTATCTGGCTTCAGTTACAAACTACATGATACAGGGATAAATATGTCTTCAATTACAAGGTGAATGACATAGGGATGTATCATGCTTCATCTATAAGGTACATGTTACAAGGATGTATTTGACCTCAGTTACAAGGTACAAGATACAGTGATAAATTTGTCTTCAGTTACAAAGTGTATGATACATTAATGCATCTGGCTTCAGTTACAAGGTGTGTGATACATGAATGTATCTGGCTTCAGTTACAAGGTACATGACACAGGGATGTATCTGGCTTCAGTTACAAGGTACATGATGCAGGGATGTATCTGACTTCAGTTACAAGGTACATGACACAGGGATGTATCTGGCTTCAGTTACAAGGTGTGTGATACATGGATGGATCTGTCTTCAGTTGCAAGGTACATGATTTAGGGATGTATCTGACTTCATCTGACTTCATTTACAAGGTACATGATTTAGGTCTGTAGCCAGCTTTGGTTACAAGGTCCATGATAAGAGATATATCTGACTTCAGTTACAAAGTACATCATTTAGGGATGTATCTGGCTTCAGTTACAAGATGCATGATTTAGAGATGTTTCCAGCTTCGGTTACAAGGTTCATGATAAGGGATATATCTGACTTCAGTTACAAGGTACATGATTTAGGGCTGTAGTCAGCTTTGGTTACAAGGACCATGATAAGAGATATATCTGACTTCAGTTACAAGGTACATGATTTAGGGATGTATCCAGCTTCAGTTACAAGGTTCAGACACAGGGATGTATCGGGATTCATTTACAAGGTACATGATACAGGAAAATATCTGACTTTGGTTACAAGGTACACTTTATAAGGATGTATCTTACTTTGGTTACAAGGTATATGATGCTGGAATATATCTGACTTCAGCTACAAGGTACACTTTGCAAGGATGTATCTTTATTTGGTTACAAGGTTTATGATGCTGGAATATATCTGACTTCAGTTACAAGGTACATGCTACAAGGCTGTATCTAATTCAGTTACAAGGTGTATGATGCTGGAATATATCTGACATCAGTTATGGGGTACATGATACAGGGATATATCCGGCTTTAGTTACAAGGTGCATGGTGCAGGGATGTCCCTGATTTCAGTTACAGAGGGATGTATCTGGCTTTACTTACAATTTACACCATACAGAGATGGATCTGACTTCATTTACAAGGCACATGATACAACAATGTGTCTGATTTCACTTACAAGGTACATTATACAGGGATGTATCTAGCTTCAGTTACAAGAAGTAGGATACAGGGATGCATCTGACTTTAGTTACAATGTACATAATTAAGGGATGCTCTTGACTTCAGTTACAAGATGCAACACTGTGCATGATATAGAGATGTAACTGGCTTCAGTTACAAGGTGCATGATACAGAGATGTAACTGACTTCAGTTATCAGGTGCATGATACAGGGATGTAACTGACTTCAGTTACCAGGTGCATGATACAGCGATGTAACTGACTTCAGTTACCAGGTGCATGATACAGGGATGTAACTGACTTCAGTTATGAGGTAAATGATAGAGGGATGTATCAGACTTTGGTTGCAAGGTGCATGATACAGAGATGTAACTAACTTTAGTTACCAGGGGCATGATACAGGGATGTAACTGACTTCAGTTACAAGGTGCATGATACAGGGATGTAACTGACTTCAGTTACCAGGTGCATGATACAGAGATGTAACTGACTTCAGTTACCAGGTGCATGATACAGGGATGTAACTGACTTCAGTTACAAGGTGCATGATACAGAGATGTAACTGATTTCATTTATGAGGTAAAAGATAGAGGGATGTATCAGACTTTGGTTACAAGGTGCATGATACAGAGATGTAACTGACTTCAGTTACAAGGTGCATGATACAGGGATGTAACTGACTTACGTTATGAGGTAAATGATAGAGGGATGTATCAGACTTTGGTTACAAGGTGCATGATGCAGAGATGTAACTGACTTCAGTTACCAGGTGTATGATACAGGGATGTAACTGACTTCAGTTACCACGTGCATGATACAGAGATATAACTGACTTCAGTTACCAGGTGCATCATACAGAGATGTAACTGACTTTAGTTACAAGGTGCATGATACAGAGATGTAACTGACTTCAGTTACCAGGTGCATGATACAGGGATGAAACTGACTTCAGTTACCAGGTGCATGATACAGAGATGTAACTGACTTCAGTTACAAGGTGCATGATACAGAGATATAACTGACTTCAGTTACCAGGTGCATGATACAGGGATGTAACTGATTTACGTTATGAGGTAAATGACAGAGGGATGTATCAGACTTTGGTTACAAGGTGCATGATACAGAGCTGTAACTGACTTCAATTACCAGGTGCATGATACAGGGATGTAACTGACTTCAGTTACCACGTGCATGATACAGAGATATAACTGACTTCAGTTACCAGGTGCATGATACAGAGATGTAACTGACTTCAGTTACAAGGTGCATGATACAGAGATGTAACTGACTTCAGTTACCAGGTGCATGATACAGAGATGTAACTGACTTCAGTTACAAGGTGCATGATACAGAGATATAACTGACTTCAGTTACAAGGTGCATCATACAGAGATGTAACTGACTTCAGTTATGAGGTAAATGATAGAGGGATGTATCAGACTTTGGTTACAAGGTGCATGACACAGAGATGTAACTGACTTCAGTTACAAAGTGCATGATACAGAGATGTAACTGACTTCACTTACAAGATGCATCATACAGAGATGTATCAGACTTCAGTTTTAAGGTGCATAATAAAGGGATGTGTGTGTGACTTCACTTTCAAGGTACATGATACAGGCTGTATCTGACTTCAGCTGCAAGGTGTATGATACAAGCATATGTCTGTCTTCAGTTGTAAGTTGCATGATTCAGGGATGTATGTGGCTTCAATTACAAGATACATGATACAGAGATATATCTGACTTCACTTTAAGGTACATAATGCAGGGATGTGTCTGACGTCCGTTACAATGTACATGACTGAGGGATGTATCTTTCTTGAATTACAAGGCACATGATATAGAGATGATGAATCTGATTTTAGTTACAAGTTGCATCATTCTGCAATGTAGTTGGCTTAAGGTTACAAGTTACATGTTACAGGGATGTATCGGGCTTAATTTACAAGGTTTGTGATACAGGGATGTATCTGACTTTAGTTATGAGGTAAATAATATAGGGATGTATCAGAGTTTGGTTACAAGGTACATGATCTAGAGATTTATCTGGCTTCAGTTACAATGTATATGAAAGAGGGATGCATCCAGCTTCTGTTTCAAGGTGCATGATACAGGGATGTATTTGACTTCTGTTACGAAAAGAAAAATCGGTGGTACCCCTCGAAGTCTGAGAAAACCCGGTATGTGACCATACTGGTTCAAAAACAAACCAAGAAGAAACTTTGCAGTATACAGGATGTAGTTCCCTCCTTCAATTATGTTATGCACCTAGTTCACTAATAAAAATCGAACTTTAAAATGCATACTACAAAATAATAAAATAGAAAAGCATAGGTAGTCCACAGTTGAGTTAAAAATGGAGTATCCTTTATCGAAACACACAAACAAGCAAACCTAGCTGAATGTAATGAAAAGCATTAAAAACATTCCTTATTTATATAATCAGGTTGTTTAGAACAAGGGCGTGGCTACAGAGGGTGGTTCTACTAAGAGCAATAAAGGCAATAAAAGCATGAAACTCATTCCCTTAACCAACTCCCCCTTCCCCCTTAACACCATAGTGTAAACTGAGACTGTGCTACCTTAGAACTGAAACTAAAAAGCTAAAGACAAATTAAAATATATAACATAAGAATAGGTTATTAACACTTTATATAGGCTACATCCCTGTATCATGCACCTTGTAACTGAAGTCAGTTACATCTCTGTATCATGCACCTTGTAACTGAAGTCAGTTACATCCCTGTATCATGCACCTTGTAACTGAAGTCAGTTACATCCCTGTATCAGGCACCTGGTAACTGAAGTCAGTTACATCTATGTATCATGCACCTTGTAACCACAGTCTGATACATCCCTCTATCATTTACCTCATAACTGAAGTCAGTTACATCCCTGTATGATGCACCTTGTAACTGAAGTCAGTTACATCCCTGTATCATGCACCTGGTAACTGAAGTCAGTTACATCTCTGTATCATGCACCTTGTAACTGAAGTCATTTACATCTCTGTATCATGCACCTGGTAACTGAAGTCAGTTACATCTCTGTATCATGCACCTGGTAACTGAAGTCAGTTACATCCCTGTATCATGCACCTGGTAATTGAAGTCAGTTACATCTCTGTATCATGCACCTTGTAACTGAAGTCAGTTACATCTCTGTATCATGCACCTGGTAACTGAAGTCAGTTACATCTAAGTATCATGCACCTTGTAACTGCAGTCTGATACATCCCTCTATCATTTACCTCATAACTGAAGCCAGTTACATCTCTGTATCATGCACCTTGTAAATGAAGTCAGTTACATCCCTGTATCATGCACCTGGTAACTGATGTCAGTTATATCTCTGTATCATGCACCTTGTAACTGAAGTCAGTTACATCTCTGTATCATGCACCTTGTAACCAAAGTCAGCTACATCCCTGTATCATGCACCTTGTAACTGAAGTCAGTTACATCTCTGTATCATGCACCTTGTAACCAAAGTCTGATACATCCCTCTATCATTTACCTCATAAATGAAGTCAGTTACATCCCTGTATCATGCACCTTGTAACTGAAGTCAGTTACATCTTTGTATCATGCACCTTGTAACCAAGCTCTGATATATCTCTCTATCATTTACCTCATAACTGAAGTCAGTTACATCTCTGTATCATGCACCTTGTAACTGAAGTCAGTTACATCCCTGTATCATGCACCTAGTAACTGAAGTCAGTTACATCTCTGTATCATGCACCTTGTAACTGAAGTCAGTTACATCTCTGTATCATGCACCTTGTAACCAATGTCTGATACATCCCTTTATCATTTACCTCATAACTGAAGTCAGTTACATCCCTGTATCATGCACCTGGTAACTGAAGTCAGTTACATCTCTGTATCATGCACCTTGTAACTGAAGTCAGTTACATCTTTGTGTCATGCACCTTGTAACCAAAGTCTGATACATCCCTCTATCATTTACATCATAACTGAAGTCAGTTACATCCCTATATCATGCACCTTGTAACTGAAGTCAGTTACATCCCTGTATCATGCACCTTGCAACTGAAGTCAGTTACATCTCTGTATAATGCACCTTGTAACTGACGTCAGTTACATCTCTGTGTCATGTACCTGGTAACCAAAGTCTAATACATCCCTCTATCATTTACCTCATAACTGAAGTCAGTTACATCTCTATATCATGCACCTTGTAACCAAAGTCAGTTACATCCCTGAATCATGCACCTTGTAACTGAAGTCAGTTACATCTCTGTATTATTCACCTGGTAACTGAAGTCAGTTACATCTCTGTATCATGCAACTTGTAACCAAAGTCTGATACATCCCTTTATCATTTACCTCATAACTGAAGTCAGTTACATCCCTGTATCATGCACCTTGTAATTGAAGTCAGCTACATCCCTGTGTCATGCACCTTGTAACTGAAGTTAGTTACATCCCTGTATCATGCACCTTGTAACTGAAGTCAGTTACATCTCTGTATCATGCACCTTGTAACTGAAGTCAGTTACATCTCTGTATCATGCAACTTGTAACTGAAGTCAGTTACATCTCTGTATCATGCACCTTGTAACTGAAGTCAGTTACATCTTTGTATCATTCAACTTGTATCCAAAGTCTGATACATCCCTCTATCATTTACCTCTTAACTGAAATCAGTTACATCTTGGTATCATGCACCTGGTAACTGAAGTCAGTTACATCTCTGTGCCATGCACCTTGTAACCAAAGTCTGATACATCCCTCTATAATTTACCTCATAACTGAAGTCAGTTACATCCCTATATCATGCACCTTGTAACTGAAGTCAGTTACATCTCTGTGTCATGCACCTTGTAACCAAAGTCTGATGCATCCCTCTATCATTTACCTCATAACTGAAGTCAGTTCCATCTCTGTATCATGCACCTGGCAACTGAAGTCAGTTACATCCCTGTATCATGCACCTGGTAACTGAAGTCAGTTACATCTCTGTATCATGCAACTTGTAACTGAAGTCAGTTACATCTCTGTATCATGCACCTTGTAACTGAAGTCAGTTACGTCTCTGTATCATGCACCTTGTAACCAAAGTCTGATGCATCCCTCTATCATTTACCTCATAACTGAAATCAGTTACGTCTTGGTATCATGCACCTGGTAACTGAAGTCAGTTACATCTCTGTGTCATGCACCTTGTAACCAAAGTCTGATACATCCCTCTATCATTTACCTCATAACTGAAGTCAGTTACATCCCCGTATCATGCACCTTGGAACTGAAGTCAGTTACATCCGTGTATCATGCACCTTGTAACTGAAGTCAGTTACATCTCTGTATCATGCACCTTGTAACCAAAGTCTGATACATCCCTCTATCATTTACCTCATAACTGAAGTCAGTTACATCCCCTGTATCATGCACCTGGTAACGGAAGTCAGTTACATCCCTGTATCATGCACCTTGTTACTGAAGTCAGTTACATCTCTGTATCATGCACCTTGTAACTGAAGTCAGTTACATCACTGTATCACGCTCCTTGTAAAGTACAGTTTTGTACCTACCATAAATGTAGATGTTCGAGGATATCCATTGCTGCAGTCCTGACATATGGGTATTCCGCTGTCCACCATCGGCCCGAATACCAAAGGGCTAGAATCTGGCGTCGGTCATGGCGCTCGAGGCTGACATCAGTATGTGCCAGTATAAATGCGCATGACCGACGCCATACCCTCAGTCTTTCTTGCCTCAGACGTCAGAATGCAAAAAATACCACCCAAAACCCAAACCTAAATAAGGGGGTAGGAGGGAGGGTTGGACTGCAGCAATGGATATCCTCGAACATCTACATTTATGGTAGGTACAAAACTGTACTATGTTCTTCGCTCACCATTGCTGCAGTCCTGACATATGGGTAGAATCCCAGAGCAACGGAAAACAGGGAGGATGGCCAACCAAATAGAATTAGGAGCTGCTAACATGCCCTGTAGAACAGCAGTGGCAAACCCAGCCCTAGACCTAGAATAAAGAGGTAAATGATAATGCTTAGTAAATGTATGTACAGAACTCCAAGTAGCTGCCTCCAAAATGTCCTTAGCAGCTACCCCTCTCAAAAAAAAAAACAGTAGAGGTGGCCGTAGCCCTAGTAGAGTGAGGCCTGATCCCGGCAGGAACATCTTTCCCATGATGAGAATAACAAAAAGCAATACAATGGCCAACCACTTGGAGATAGTGTGTTTTGAAACAGCTTTCCCTTGTGAAGTCAAAGCAAAAGAAACAAACAACTGTTGAGATCTTCTGAACTCTTTGGTTCTGCTCAAATAATATCTAAAATGCCTATGCACATCCAAAGAATGCAAAACTTTCACCCCTTTTATTTCGGGGGTCAGCATAAAAAGTAGGCAAATGTATAGATTGGTTCAGTGCCACATTTGAAACTACTTTAGGCATAAAAGTAGGATTAGTACGTAAGGAAACTCTGTCCTTGTGAAAAATCAGAAATGGTTCTACTGCCATGAGGGCCTGTAATTCAGAGACCCTTCGAGTAGAAGTAACAGCCAACAAAAAAGCAGTCTTCCAAGACAACAACTTCAACTCAGCTGTAGCTGCAGGTGCAAATGGAGGCAGAGTCAGCTTCTCCAAAACAAAAGTAAGATCCCAGGCTGGAGTGGGAGCTCTTTTCAGGGGTCTTATATTCTTTGCCCCTCTAAGAAACTGTTTAACCAATGGATGAGAAAACAAAGGAGGGTCACATTCATAGTGAGCAGAAATAGCTGCAGCATGCACTTTAACAGAAGAGAAAGACAATCCCTTGTCTAACAAAACAGTCAAACATTGCAAAATACAACTCAAGTTAGGCAATTTAACATCAAAGCCGTGAGCTGCACACCAAAGAAAAAATCTCTCCCATTTATCAGCATAAACTTTCCGAGTAGTAGGACGCCTGGCTTCCAAAAGAACATCCAAAACTTGTTGTGGAAGCTGCAGGCCTTCCTTCCCCAAAACTGAATTCTCCAGGCTGTCAGGTAAAGAGATTGCCCACTGATATTGAGAAAATGATTGTCCTCCTGAGTCAATAAGTGAGGAATCTGTGGTAATGGCCAAGGCGTCCCAAGAATTAAACTCCTTAAGAGAGGGTACCAATGTTGTCGAGGCCAATCTGGTGCTATCAGAATCATGAGAGGCATTTCCCTCCTGACTTTCAACAATACCTTTGGAAGAAGAGGCAAAGGAGGAAAGGCATACACGTGCAGGTTTCTCCAGCTGAAGGATAGTGCATCTATTTTCCAGGCTTTCGGATGAAATAGCCTTGTGCAAAACTTTGGCAGTTGATAATTCAGAGGAGAAGCGAACAGATCTAATTCTGGAGTTCCCCAAGCCATGGTCAACTGCAGAAACACCTGATGATCCAACTTCCATTCGCGAGGATCCACAATCTGTCTGCTCAGAACATCTGCTAAAGAATTTTGTGCTCCTGGCAGAAACTGTGCCCGAAGAGTGACGTGCAGTTTTAAAGCAGTTTCCCATACTAGCATTGCTTGTCTGCACAATGGATAAGAATGGGTTCCCCCTTGCTTGTTGATGTACCATATGACTGTTATGTTGTCTGTTCGAATCAACACCAGTCCTGATTGAAGTAGGCTCTTGAATGCTTCCAAAGCAAATTGAACTGCCAGCATCTCTTTCATGTTGATATGTAAATGAAGTAGCTCTGGGGCCAAAGGTCTTGAATCCATTTCCCTTCGAGATGAGCTCCCCAGGCTGACTCCGAGGCGTCTGTCGTTAATATCTGACATGCCTCTGGCTGGGTCACAGAGAGTCCCTTGTTTAGGTGACATTCCTGAGCCCTCCACAGAAATACTTTAGTATGCAAGGGAGAATCCGAATGACAGTGTCCAAATCGTGGCTGTGTTGAGTCCACACGCTTTTGAGATACCATTGTAACTCCCTCATATGCAGTTTGGCAATGGGAAGTACTAGAATACAAGATGCCATGAACCCTAAGGCTTGAAGGACTGTCCATGCAGTCAGCCTGGACATTACTGAAAGCTGTTGGAAGTATTGAGGAAGATGTCTTTGTTTGTCCAGGGTAAGAAATGCCATCTGGATTGCTGTAGTCACACACCCAGAAAACACATCTCTTGTGAGGGTACTAGACTGGACTTTATTTCGTTCACAGAATACCCTAGGCATCTTAAAACTGTCATTACATAGTGAAGATGTTGAAGAAGTTTTTGCTTGCCATGAGCCAGAATCAAACAGTCGTCCAGAGAAGGATAAATTTGAATTCCTTGCAGTCTGAAAAAAGCAATTACTGGAGCCAGGACTTTTGTGAATACCCTGGGCGCAGTAGACAAGCCAAAAGGCAATGCAGAGAACTGATAATGCAAATTCCCATTCCGAAATCACAGGAACTACCTGGAACTGGGCCTGATAGGAATGTGAAAATAGGCCTCCGTGAGATCCAGAGTTACCATCCAATGATCCTTGCCCAGCATAGGCAGCAACTGCTGCAACGTTAACATCTTGAACTTTGGAATTTCCAAAAAGGAGTTTAGAATGGACAAATCCAGAATTGGTCTCCAAGTATTTACTTCCTTTGGCACTAAGAAAAGACGGGAATAAAACCCTGTGCCTCTTTCAGCAGAAGGTACTTCCTGTATTGCCCTCAACTGAAGCAGAGAAGAAATTTTTGCCTGTGCTTCCAGTCTTTGCTGATGAGGCACATGTGGCATACCTTAGAAAGGAGGGAAAGTGTGGAAATAAAATTCGTAGCCTCGATTTACAATGTCCAATACCCATTTGTCCTGGGTAACCAAATGCCAAGTCTTTGCGAAAAGTCCCAGTTTTCCTCCTAGAGGAGCTGCCAGCATGGCAGAGTCCGGCAGCTGAAGACGCAGGTCATTGAGTTTGTTTCTGAAAGGACTGACCCCTGCCCTCCCCAGCAGAAGGGGAAAAGAACCCAAAGTCCTAGGAGTAGCAGGGCCCTGAGAGGAAGCTCTACCCCAACCTCGCCCAGACCTGCCCCTAGACTGATAATCTGAAGAGGGAAAAGACCACCCTTTAGTAGGCCAATTCCTACTGAACTTAGGGGCCTGAACCTGTAAACAATCCTTAACTGTCTGCATAGACTTAGCTTTTTCCTCCATTTTTCAAAACTGAGTCAACCGGAGGGCCAAAAGAACATCAGACTGCAAAGGAGCATCCATAATTCGAGCCTTAACATGCTCTGACAAAGTCTGATCTCTTAACCAGGCATGCCTGCGAAGAACTGAACTAGTAGCAGCCACCCTGGAAGAAGCCTGCAAAGCATCAAAACCACATTGCAAAGAATGCTTACCAACTCGGTCTGAAACATGCACTAAATCCTGAAGCTCTTTACATTCAATACCTTCAGATAAAGCATCAACGTTACATTTCAATTGGCCCAGCAAATAATGCTGATACCGGAGCATATGAAACTGACAATTTAAAGCTCTCATAGCTAAAGTGGAAGAGGTATACAACTTCCTACCCCACCTATCCAGAGCCCTAGCATCCTTGTCCAAAGGAACTGGAATCCTAACCACAGCAGCCCTGACACCCTTGGGGCCTTGAGTAATGGTGTCTGGGTCAGCCCTAGGACTCTAGTATAAATACTAGTGAGCTTCCGGTACCCTGCAGTATCTATCTGGTTTAGCAGGGGCAGGAGGCAAAGAGTCAGGGTTAAGAGAAGTCTCAGAAAATACATCCTGAACAACATCCAATACAGGGGGAATAGCCAAAGGCCTATGCTGAGGCAAAAACAAGAATCCTCTAAGCTTTTTACGAGAATCAGAATAATCCTGGCCTTCCCATTTAAAATGCTCCCTCATGGAATGCCAGGTTTCAGAAAAAGAAAAATCTGCAGGAGGGGACGCAGAGGGAGTAGAATCCTCAGCCTCTGAATAAGAGTAGGGAGGGAAATCCTGGAGCTCTACTACAGAAGAATCAGAGTCATTGGAAGACTGATCCAGACCCTCTATCCCTGGCTCTACCCTGGGCCTTTTCACAGGGGGAGGCATAGAACCCCCAATTAAAGTAATCAAATTCTCCGCCACCTTTAACATGTGCTTTCTAGGAGCTGGACCCTGTGGACAGACACCAGCAGGGGCAGATTTAGATTTAGAAAGGCCTTTACTATGAGAAGGGGGAGGCCTAGAAACTCTGTGAGGGGAGGGAACCACCGACATATGAGAAGCCCCTTCAGCCTGGCCTATAACAGGAGAAGCCACTCCCTGAAGTAGCAAAGGCTCCCCTTGAGACTCCGCTAAACTGTCAGAAGGAGCCGTTGAAGTAGTCGGTGGCCCTACCGAACCGGCGTCCGCAATGGACTCATCTTGTTTTGACCGCAAAGGATTACTCTATGCGTTTTTTTAGCCGAACTAGGCGGAGAATCCGACGGCATGCTATAATTGCACCGTTTACCAAACACTGGCCTAGCACAGTCCAAGCGACGCTTAATAGTGCGCTTATCAAAGGCAGCACAAAAGCGACACCCAACAACGCCGTACCCAGGCCCAAACAAGGAATACAGAGTAAATGGCAATCCCTATGAGGAATCTGTTTCCCCCAAGAAATACAGGTAATAACTTTTTCTGACATCCGGTAAAACTGAGGCAAGAAAAAGACAAAAGTGTCCCCAACGGGGTACTTAGCCCAGCTTGGTCTCCGGTCTGCAACTCGAAAACCGACAATTCCAGAAAGCAGAACGGCACTTGCAAACGCTGCTTCTGCTTAGGACCACGCGGCAAGAAAGACTGAGGGTATGGCGTCGGTCATGCGCATTTATACTGGCACATACTGATGTCAGCCTCGAGCGCCATGACCGACGCCAGATTCTAGCCCTTTGGTATTCGGACCGATGGTGGACAGCGGAATACCCATATGTCAGGACTGCAGCAATGGTAGACGAAGAACATCTGAAGTCAGTTACATCTCTGTATCATGCACCTTGTAACTGAAGTCAGTTACATCTCGGTATCATGCACCTTGTAACTGAAGTCAGTTACATCTCTGTATTATGCACCTTTTAACTGAAGTCAGTTACATCTCTTTATCATGCACCTTGTAACTGTAGTCAGTTACATCTCTGTATCATGCACCCTGTAACTGAAGTCAGTTACATCTCCGTATCATGCACCTTGTACCTGAAGTCAGTTACATCTCTGTGTCATGCACCTTGTACCTGAAGTCAGTTACATCTCTGTGTCATGCACCTTGTAACCAAAGTCTGATACATCCCTCTATCATTTACCTCATAACTGAAGTCAGTTACATCCCTGTATCATGCACCTTGTAACTGAAGACAGGTACATCTCTGTATCATGCACCTTGTAACTGAAGTCATTTACATCTCTGTGTCATGCACCTTGTAACCAAAGTCTGATACATCCCTCTATCATTTATCTCATAACTGAAGTCAGTTACATCCCTGTATCATGCACCTTGTAACTGAAGTCAGTTACATCTCTGTATCATGCACCTTGTAACTGAAGCCAGTTACATCTTTGTATCATGCATCGTGTTGCACCTTGTAACTGAAGTCAAGAGCATCCCTTATTTATGTACATTGTAACTAAAGTCAGATGCATCCCTGTATCCTACTTCTTGTAACTGAAGCTAGATACATCCCTGTATAATGTACCTTGTAAGTGAAATCAGATACATCCTTGTATCATGTGTCTTGTAATTGAAGTTAGATCCATCTCTGTATGTTGTATCTTGTAACTAAAGCCAGATACATCCCTCGGTAACTGCAATCAGGGACATCCCTGTACCATGCACCTTGTAACTAAAGCTAGATATATCCCTCTGTCAAGTATCTTGTAACTGAAATAGGGACATCCCTGTACCATGTACCTTGTAACTGAAGCCAGCTAAATCCCTGTATCATGTACCGTATGAGTGACATCAGATATATTTCAGCATCATACACCTTGTAACAGAGTAAGATACATCCTTGTAGCATGTACCTTGTAACTGAAGTCAGATATATTCCAGCATCATACACCTTGTAACCAAAGTAAGATACATCCTTGTAAAGTTTACCTTGTAACCAGTCAGATATATCCCTGTATCATGTACCTTGTAAATGAAGTCAGATATATTCCAGCATCATACACCTTGCAACCAAAGTAAGATACATCCTTGTAAAGTGTACCTTGTAACCAGTCAGATATATCCCTGTATCATGTACCTTGTAAATGAAGTCAGATATATCCTTGTATCATACACCTTGTAACTGAATCCAAAGTTTATGAATTAAGCAACTAACTCACTAACAAAATGACTAACTAATTGCCTAACAAAAAGCTCTACCAATAGACATCTATCAGAATAAATATTAATACATATAAACTAAAACACTTTTAACAAACATCGCTTTTGTACCAAATAAATACTTCATCAGGTTTCTGTGTAAAAAAACATATCATAATATGAATGAACAAGTGTATAAATCTACGAGTGAGCACCTAAGCAAGCTGAAAACCATAGCTATAACTGCCAAGATGGAAATACAGTGGAAAATGTTAAAAATAAAAATAAAGCATTAAGGCCCTGGGGATCTGTTCGAGTATGGCATCTAGCTATGAAACAGTTTAAAAGAGTAAAAGTATCAGAAAACGCCACCAATGTCTATTATTTTCATTGTAAAATATTTACAATGTTTCATATTTGTTTCTAATAATATTATCATGTATAATATTAGCATGTAATGTCAACATTAATCAGACCCATATCAGACTTTTAATAGTCTTTTAAACAGTGAGGCAGTTTTCTGCATTCTAGTATGCTTTTTATGGAGCAATAATAATTAAGTCCCGGTTTTCTAAAAGAGTTCAATTTCAGCTGCCACAGTAGTTCATGTTTTTCTCAAAGATTAGGGATGTCTCCTTCCACAAGGCTGTATCTGACATCAGCTGCAAGTTGTATGATACAGGGATATGTTTGACTTTACTTACGAGGCACATGATACAACATTACAAGGTTCTTAATACACATATTAAGGGATGTATTTGACTTGATTTACAAGGTACATGATACAGGGATTTGTCTGACTTCAGTTACAAGGTAGAGGATACAGAATGTATCTGGCTTCATATTATGAAATGAGTGCAATTACCCAGGTCAAGGCATGCTGTTGGCAATTCTAACTGTTTCTAATGGCAGTGAGACTGGCTAGGTACAAGACACTTCACTGCATAAGATTTCAGCCATGAACTACAGATCGCAACATTGTGAGCTGTATATTCACAGGGTGGATGGAGACTGAGCTGGTTATGTCCTTCTGAAAAAAATATTTTGTAGATTGCAATCTTATGAATAGAGGTCCCATCTATCTGAGCAATGTATTAGGAAATATATGCCAACTGCCTGCAGGAAAACACACTGATTTAATTCAGTCATCAAATAAGGTGCCAGTGTGGTGGAAAGAAGTGAGTGTTGAAAGCATTCCTGTCTCTCTTAGGTCAAAACAGAGAAAGATGTAATCAGTCTAGGAGTCAAAATTGCCATGTAGGAGTGGCATGACAAAGTACCACCTCAGGTCACCATCGAAATAGTGGAGAAAGGAGGAGCTAGGATAGCCAGGCAGAGAAACACATACAAGGGTAACCTGAAGAGACGACGGGGAAGCTGGGCAGGATTCTATCAGGCACAGTTCCCATTTTCCTGTTTTTGCAAGAAGGGCAGATGGGACAGAAGCAGTAAGCATATGTTGGAAGAGGAACAGTGAATGTAAGAGAGGCAAACCGACTAACATGATCATAAAATGAGGACAGTAACAGAAAGGGTTGGCAAGGATACAAAAAGGAGGGAGAAAAGTGGAGAGACATAGACAGACAGGAAAAGAGCAGTTAGTGATGAGGAGGGCTGGAGTACAAACAGGAAATAGAGGTGCTACACAAGGAAGGGGAATACTGTGATGGGGGATGGAAGATAGTAGGCCTGCCAGCCCAGCCTAGAGGAGAACCCACCCAGAGTTTAGTCGAGTCTGTGGCTGATGTACCTGGCAAGCCTTGTCTCTTGTGACCAGATAGATGGGGTCAGCTGGATGTGCCAATGTGGCACACTTCTGACACCAGCACTCATTGTACGTACCATTCATTAATCCAGGTGTACCCCCCAACAAGATTCCCCAGTATGGGGGCGATGCTCTTCACCTCAGATGTGCCCACAGAGGGCACCAGCAGGCCCTCCAGGTCACCTTCCATAGAAGAATCTTTACCCCCCTGCAAAGACTGAGAGACTGCTGGTGACCTATCACCATGCACATTGGTCAACATGGGTCCAGGCGGACATCACATAATCTCCTCTTGTACCGCAGATGAACTAAAAGAGAGCAAAAGGACATCACATTAGTGTACATGTGTATGACACATTTATCTCTAAATTAAATGATAGATAACCACCTCCAGGACTTACCCCAACATCTGGAGAGCCTATCCTACCTGCTTAGGCAGGCCATACAATTCACCACTACCTCTTTGGCCGTGTAAGGTGCAAAACAACAGTACTCATTCCAATACATAACAGGCATTCTAACAAAAAATCAGCTGGAGATTTTATTATAGGGATTAAAGACAGTTATGAGACCTGTGATTATAGGTTCATAGGTTCATAGGTAGGTACTAGGCTATCGGCCCTGGGGCCTATACAAGCCCAGCCAAAAAGATACCCTGGCTTTTGCCACCCAAGAAAAATTATTTTCCTGTGCCCCTGTCGAGCAAAGCCACAGAGGTGATCCCTGGGGTGAATTTCCTATTTCCCATCCAATCATCAAGATTTTTCTTGAAGAGTGCTAATGAGGAGCTTTGTTCCAGAGTATGGGAAGTCTCTGGGACAGGAATCTATCCCTCTGGCATGTTCTGTTTATTGTGGTGACAAGGTTTAGGTCCCTACAGCGTGTAGCTCAGAGAGATTGGGATTTCTTTAAGTGGAGCATGTCCAACAGCTCTGGGTTTGACATAGCTTTGTATGTTAGGCAGAGATCACCTCTAAGTAGGTGATATGCGACGAAGTAAAGCTGGAGTTTTTTGAGACGGTCTGCGTAGGGCATCTGTTTTAGGCCAGTAATCCTCTTTGTGAGGTATTTCTGCGGCCGTTCCAGTTGTTGTAGATGTCTTGTGAGGTACATACCAAAAGGGGCATTGTAGTCTATAATGGGTCTAATGAGTGATGCGTAGAGGGGAACAATGACCTCTTTTTTTCTGGATGAGAAACCTTTTGTGATGAGGTGTGCCATGTAGGATTTCCTGACTACTGTGGCGATGTGATTGTCAAAGGAGAGACTACTGTCCACCTGTGTCCCAAGGTCTTTTATCACACTTTTGGTGTTAAGTATACTACCGCCTATGTGGTAGTTCATGAGTACAGAGTTTTTACCAAAGGGGATGACAATGCACTTTTTGGCATTGAGTTTGAGGCCATGGCTTTGACACCAGGCATCTGTCTCAGTGAGGCCCTTTTGTAGGATGTCCACATCGTTAGGAGTTTCGATTATGGCTCCTAGTTTGCAGTCATCTGCGAACTTCATTAGCCAAAGACTTTCTGTGTTAGCCTGTACTTCAGAGAAGTAGATACAAAACAGGAGAGAACCCAGGACTGAACCCTGTGGTACTGTACTTGTCACTGGTCTGAAGTCGGATTTGGAGTCTGCTACTTTCACAGTGTGGGTTCTGTCCGTGAGCCAGTTGGCAACCCATCTTGTGACATAGTGATTTATACCTAGTTTAGTGAGTTTATCTATAATTCCAGAGTGAGGGATGGTGTTGAAAGCCTTGGCAAGATCTAGATAGGCTGTGTGAACCACTTTACCCTTGTCTACGGCTTTGGTGACTGCTTCAAAGAAGTCTATCAGGTTTAGGAGACATGATCTGCCTTTTACAAACCTGAACTGGGTGGGATCCAGAGTTTTATTTATTTATTACGTGTTTATTACATATTTATTTATTACATGTTTATTACATATTTATTACATGTTCAGTGATAACACCAATACTATAGACTGTGTAACTGTGACAATAAAGACAACCCTGGAACAAAAGAACTGCTGAAGTGTATAGACCACCAAAATCGAGTGCTGATGACCCAGAGGAATTCATACATTTCTTGCACGAAAGAAAGGAGGAAAGAATAATAGCTGCTGGGGATTTCAATTTACCAGAAACAGACTGGAATAATATTGATTCAACAATGTTAAAAGGAAATACAACTGAAGTAAAAAAAGAAGTGAGTGGCAAGCACAGCAAATATACTGGTAAAAAGTTTATTAAGCAACAGTAAGCGCTTTCGCCTGGAATATCCACGCTTCCTCAGACATGCAATAAAAGGAGATATCAATTCACTATTTAAAAAACCCACCAACCAATCATACAAGTAATAGTTAACAATGCAAATTACCATCAATAAACCTTTTCCACAGGAAAAACATCTAAATTAAAGAAGCTGAGTGTATAAAGATTACATTAAAAAGAAATTATTCACAATGTATGTTCAGGAACAAAAATTGCTTCAGATAGTATAAAAATACCAGGGAAAGGAACACAGTAGACTATATTTGTGTTATTAAAGAAATTATTGTTATTTTATGTCATGTTTGCCACCATTGATATGCAGTGATCATGGGGTTATAAAGATTAATTTGTTGCTAGATAATGCTACCAAAATGAAATCTAAACTAATGCACAGAACATTAATTACAGATTATATGGAAGCAAAACAGTCACTGTGTAAAACTAAATGGAGTGATGTGTGCACTGGAAAAACTGCAGAAGGAATGTGGAAAGTTTTGAAAGAGAAACTGAGTGCAAAAAAATCAAAAAAATGTTTAACATCAGGATCTAGGCATACAACGTCAGGGGGATATACTTCCATAAGAAAAAGGTACCTGATTAAGGTGAGAGACAAAAAAATACAAGAAAAGGGAAAGAGGTTGAACTACAACTTTGAAAACTGAAATAAATAAGCTGGACAGACAAATTAAAAATAGTGTGAGACAAGATCAAGAAAAATGAAGAAAATGTACATAAAGATATTGAGCATAGCAGTAAACCTTTTATAGATACATAAGATGTGGAAGGAGTAAAAGACATAGAAATTGATAAACTGTATGTAGATTCTAAAATTTATTCTAAGCCACAACAGATTATAGTTTGATTCCACAAAGGGGGTGATAAATTGTCCTAGTGACATCCAGGTAATCCCAGATACTGGAATCAAATTAGATTATATTGAAAAAGAACTGCATAAACTGGATCCAAACAAAGCACAGGGAGGAGACAGAATTAGTAACAATGACCTGAGAACACTTCAAGAATTTATAGTACCATGATATCTATTATTTACTAGGTTGTATAAATATGGGAAGATGCCTCAAGATTGGAGATGTGCCTATTAAACCTGTCTTTAAGGGAAAAGGGAGTAGGAGAAGCATAGAGTCATATAAACCCTTAGGTCTATTTTTTTGTTGTAGAAAAATAATGGAGATGGTAATATTGAATAAGTTATTTTCAGAATTGAAAAGGTTGGGACTTGAAACCATATTTCAATATGCATATGTTTAAAATAGATATATTACCACCTATAACACAATGTTTGATAACAATATAATAACAGCTAAGAATGAAAGATTGTGCTGTAATGTACTTTATATACATTTAACTTCAGCATTTGACAGGGTCATACACAAAACACTGATCAATAAATTAGAACATCTAGGTATTGATTTTGTAGCATTGTCGCCTCACAATAAGACGTTGTCCTGTTCGATTCTCAGCTAAAGTGTCTTCTGTGTGGAGACATGCGTGAATGGGCGTACCTTTGTTGAAGGTTGCACGTCAGGGCTGGCAACTCGGTACGTAAAAATCTACTGCCAATCATTAGCAGACCGGAGTTCCCTTGTGGCGACCCCTAACCGGGAAAAGCCGAAAGATGCAACAACAACAACAATAATATATTTAGAGATTTATAAATGCATGCTAGTAAGATGCAACTTCTGTTGCTATAATATATGTAGGAATAATATAATCAGTTAGATGCATACATTTCTGTTTGCTAACATACATATATTAAATGATTAAACTGTTCTCAGCTAAAAATCAAATAAATAAATAAAAGGCATTCATCTGTAATGTAACAAGAATGTTCTGGTTCTGGTACAGCTTGAGAAAAAGGCTGATAAGGATAACTCCTAAAAGAGGCATTCAGTTGTATGTAACGAGCTTCAAGAGAAACAGATAAGGACCCAGGTGCACATAATTCATCTTGAAACAGAACACAAAGGAGATTATTAACAGACTGCATGACATCAAGTGCGGGGAGTATCAAAAGATAAACAGACTGTATGACATCAGAAAATACCAAAGTAATGACTTTGAGAGTTCTCAAAAGACTGCTTTCATAAGAATGCATATATGTGAGATCAGATCTGATTTTTTGTTAGATCTGCTTAATGGAGGACATCTTTCATGCTGTATGAAGAGCAAACTTGAAGACAGTAAACCCTGCAAACTGTACAATGTTGTACGTTTCGTCTGTTATATAGACAAGTTATTTGGTTCTGCGCAAGAAAGTTAATATACTCCTAAAAAGGTTAATAGTCTGCAAAGTTTATGTGCACTAACCAGACTTTGTTTTTTACAAGGCACTAAAACAGCAGCTAATTAGACTTTGGTTCCAGCATGCAAAAGCTGCTTAGACTTTTATTATTACTAGACACCAACACAGAAGCTGCAGTCGGCAGTATCAGTAAGTGAGACAAGACTGTCATCATTTATTTTAAATAACTTTTCAGATTTACTCTTGATATGATGGATAGCATCATGGCTTACAATTAGAACATGGCAAGTATCATACAGTAATTGGACAGATGAAATTTGTGGTTACAGTCAGGGTGTCCCACAGGGTTCTGTCCTAGGCCCTTACTTCTTTAGACTGCGTTTTTCAGACCTATCTTTTTTATCTGAGGTGTTCTACAGTCTGTATGCAGATGATATGAAACTGGGTAAACTGATTACATGTGTTGCAGACAGGGCATGTCTGCAAAAGACCTTGACTAAATTGACTGTTTGGGCACAGGAGAATAATATGCTGATAAATACATGAAAAACTAAGCAAACAAGATTTGGGAGACATATATTGAAAGGTAAATATTTAATACAACAGACAGTGATTTGAACTGTAGATTCATTTAAGAACCTGGGTATGTCGTTAGATCCAGCTTTGAGTTTTTCTAATCATTATCAACTAATTGGTTAATGATAGTTATAGAACTATAGGTTGTATAAAAAGATTTGTAAAGTCTATGAAATCAGAAATTATGAAGTCATTGTTTGTTATTTACATAAGACCCAAACTTGAGTATGGAATAACAATATGGAAACCTTATAAGAAAACAAGCATGAGTAAACTGGAAAGAGTACAGTGGAAATATACCAAGGGAATCCATGGATGTGAAAATTTATTTTATTATGAAAAACTAAAATATCTGAACTTGTATGGTGCCTCTTACAGATATTTAAGAGGAGATCAGTGTAGGGCATTTAAAGACCACAATCTCTGGGAATGTTTGGGGTTATCAAAAAATAGTAGAGAATCATCAGACAACCTTTGCAGAATATTCTATAGGAATGAGAAGTGTTCTAATTGGTTCTCTGAGAGAGTAGCTGATGCAAGCAACAGACTACCAAATTACATTAAAGCAAGCACTAGTTTAGATATTTTTAAGAACGGTCTGGACACATTACGGGAACAACTGTTTTGATATATTGCCGGGCTAGAAGGGCATTAATGCCCATGCTTGAAATATTTGTATGTCTGTATGTACTTATATAAAACATTCCCATTAATATAAGACAAGAACAGACTATTAAAACAACAGCAATGCACTGCATCATGCCAAAGTGCTTATAAAAGAAATCTGTCTCCTGTTGCATAAAATCTAGTGGTCACTGCTGCAGCTAGTCAGAGTGAAGGCACAGCAGGCCGTTGTACCTGTGTCTGCATTACTAACCAGAGTGGGTAATGCTACCAGCATTACTCACTACTCTGGCAAGGTGGTGCCTGCATTAATTTTATGCATGGGACCATGACAGGTCCTTAGCAGGCACTCATAGTCCCCATGCAGCAGGCACTCCCTATAGTCACTGTACAGCAGGTGCTCCCGGTAGTCTCCATGCAACAAGCACCCCCTATAGTCCCTATGCAGCAGGTATTCTCTGTAGCCCCCATTCAGCAGGCACTCCCTATACTCCCTGTACAGCAGGCAGTCCCTGTAGCCCCCATGCAGCAGGCACTCCCTGTAGTCCCTATGCAGTAGGTACTCTCTGTAGTCCCCATGCAGCAGGCACTCCTTGTAGTCCCCATACAGCAGGCACTCTCTATAGTCCCTGTGAAATAGGTAAGAAATATGTTTCATTTCCCTGCTCCAACAGATGGAAGCACAGATACAACTAGGACCTCAGGTCATGTCCACTTCACAGGTCAGAATGAGGTGAAAATGGATGCTCAGTGCACATAGCTGCATGTTACTACATCACATGACTATAGTTCCCATACAGCAGGCACCCCCTATAGTATCTGAACAGGAGAGTTCCTGTAGTCCACATGCATCAGGTACTCCATGTAGTCCCCATGCAGCAAGCACTACCTGCATGCCCTGTGCAGCAGGTACTCCCTGTCGTCCCCATGCAGCAGGTATCACTTTTAGTCCCCATGCAGCAAGAACTACCTGTATTCCCTGTGCAGGAGGCACTCCCCATAGTCCCCATGCAGCAGGTACCCCCTTTAGTCCCTGTGCTGTAGGCAGAGAAAGATATTCATTTCCCTGCTGCAACTGATGGAAGCACAGCTGAAACCAGTAGCTGAGGTCATGTCTACTTTACAGGTCAGAATGAGGTGAAAAATGGATGCCCTGTGCACATAGCTGCATGTTGTTATACCACATGATGGTGCCGTATAAGCCAGTAAAGGTGTGCAGTGTAAAAAAAAACAGGCAGCATTGTAAAATACATGGTGTCCATGCCTGAGCATACTATACACCTGAAATCCTAGCCTGGGAACAGGCACAAATTATTAACATGCTAGATCTGTTAGTGGTGTTTAACGCAAAGTGTAATTGCAGCAATAGAAACACTAACATGCTACTATACCTCATTAGCATAATCACTGTGGGTCAAGGCCAATTTTAGCATGATTTTAGCAGGGAGTTGGGGACATTGCATAATGGTTAAGATGTATAACTCACAGACACAAAGTACAGGGCTTGATTCTCACCTTTGAGTGAAATTGGCTAGGCTTAAGATATCCCACAAGGGCAGATCCTGGTGTCCCTTTCTGGGGCAGGAGAGTGAGCCCCATCATACCTGGTGGTGACTCGAATGTGGAAGTTGGATTGGTAAGGACTGCACATGTATCTGTGAGGGATATACTGAGTTAGTAAGACCATGTTCCAGTACCATTGTACCATCATCCACTAGAGTGAATGTTATATTGGGTTGAACACTTATTTATATCTGTCCACCAGGCACATCAGGGCTGAAAATGTGGAAATCTACACTACAAAGTATGTATTTGTCTGTCGGTTAACCAAATATTACCATATAGCACTCTCTGTGCATTGTGTGTGAGCGACACATATGTTCCAGCATTATCATAGGTATGTTATCTTTATGTTTTCATAGGTTCTATTAGTACAGGGTCCAGTTAAACAGACAGGATCATTCCTGATATCAGGTCACCTGAGGCTGACAGTGATTAGTACCCTGCACATGGCACATTATCTCTGAGGTGGGAACATCCACTGTAGGTTAAATAAGTGTACCTGGATGTCCCTGCCATGATTCCAGGACATTCCCTGACTTGACATGAATCAGTGATGGGAGGTTCAATGATCCTGGACAGATGGCCACTACACACACCACATCAGAGATGGTCAATGTGCTCTGTGGTTTGCATGTGGAGCTGCAAACACTGCAGGACTTGCAAGGCATCCTGGGTTGCATACAGGAGGACATGGTATATAGGGACCTATTGCAAATATAAAAAACACAGAGAATGCAAAGAACACCAACTGCAGAAGCATAAAATCCAAGCATGCCCAGTGAGGTCAGTAGTGGCCATGCTGACAAATGCCCACAGTGGCTATGCAAGTAGCCACAGTCATGGTAGATGCCCAAAAGCCAAGCTTATGCAGATGGCAAACACTGTGCTGGAGACTGTATCACTATCACCTCTGTCCATGGCTGTCTTCTCTGGTCACATCCAATGTTTGTTTGGCTCTACTGCAGAGACACCTGCTATAGGTCCTGTAGATCCATGCAACCTTAGCCCTTTTTGGCCTACTGAGTGCTATGCCTAGCTGTAGCCATTAGCAGGGTGATGGATTTTCTACCATCTCCTCACATACAGGGGCCACTTCAAGGTTCCCATACATACTCCCAAGTGCTGCACTGTCCAGTGAGCAAGATGCCTCCACTGTGGAGCCACACACCTAGCCAGTATTCACAACATGGCAGCTCCACTCCTGCCCTGGCAGAAAGTGTTCTTTGACTCCCCACAATCATTTGGTCATATGTGAGGCTATTATGTTCATTTCCCATAATCCTCCCCATACATTACCATTACCATTCCCTGTCACTGTGCTGCACCCTACCTCTACAGATGATGACTGTACCCTGTTCACTTATCTGGCATGTGTGGGTATGGTAATGTGTCATGCACACGGTGGCCAATCAAAGCATACCTTGGAATTGTTATTGCATGTGTGACACCCCAGCACTGGCCCAGTAGTCAAGGAGCCTCAGTACTCACTACTAGCACCAGTGGGGGATGTACACTGGGAGGATGAGAAGTACACACACAATACAATGCAATTTCCATTAAGAGCACACAGAGACCACAGTCAGTCTGGGGCTGGTTTCTCCCTCTTTCTCCAGATCCCCAATAAGACTCCCCAGTGGCACTGCTATAGGGTTGAGATCTCAGCTGAGTAGCCAAACCAAGGCCTCCAGCACCCTCTCTATCCAACCAGTGCTTTGTGTCTGGTTTACTAGCTATGCCCCCTTCTGCCCAGACTATAAGGTATTTTCCACCACCACCAACTACTACTTATCAGATACTTTAAGGCCCTCAGCAAAGGGTGTCCAATCTTACTGTGTAATGTTACTATTAATCCAAATGGTAGTTTGACCAAGAGCCAGGCTATTAGGAGTGCCCTGTACAGTGTCACCAAGTAGATATGCAAGTACTCCCAGAGCTTAAATATGTCTCACAAATATCAGCCACAAAGATAAGTTTAAATATATTTGATAATAAATAATAAAAGAACAAGACAATACTAAATACGTCTTCACAGTGACATCAGGGTTCAAAATCATAGGAAATATTTAAAACAACATTGCAGGACAGTTTCAAATAAATACAGAAAACATCTAAACTAATCTTTACTATATTCCTTACTGAATCTAAAAGAAATTACAGTACCCTAGTTAACTTACTTACACATAGCAAGGCAAGTGCAGAGGTGGTGAGTGGATGCTGTCAAGTCAAAAACAAATACAAAATGCTCTCTGTCAGAGAGTTCTTAAATTAATATCTCAAATGTCGCTGCTGGAATACTTGCAGCATGACATCACTTTTTGTCACCTGACTTCAGTTCCTAGGCTTACAAACAATCCCCACTAATACAGCATCTATCATCTCCCTGTGAAAACACATAACCTTCAAACATTTGCAGCTGCTAGAAGACATAAAAAAATCACTTACAATACAACTTTCATAGCACAATTATAAAACAATTTAATTTCAACTATTTTCTTGAAGTTTTGCAAGTTAACCCTCTATGTTCTAGTCCCCATTGTTAAAACATGTACATTTACACAGGTACACTAGTTTATATATATTTATGTTCTTTCCCAGTAGGGTACACTGTGGACACATCCTTAAGCTCAGTACTTTACACACACACACTTCTGTACCAGCAGCTTGATAAACAGACAGCATACAGTTCTAATATAGTGGTAACACAAGCAATTGCATTCTACTGATATTCATGTAAAAACTATTTACAAAATTACAGATAGCTGTGCTGGCAGTATCTCCCAGAACACCCCATAGCCTATTAACTTAAAAAAAATACACAACACTATGTATATCTTCAAATAATGAAGGTTAATTATCCTGATAGGAACAATTGTCCCAATTCAGCAGCTGCACCCATAGCCATTACCTAACCTAAAATTAAGGTTATCCATGCTAAGGTGCATGCTACAGCCTTTGTTCCTACTTACACTAATTGCTATCTGTTCTTGTCTTATCTGTATTCCCCTTCCAGATTGAAATACAGCTTGTATGCTTTCAAAAATATTAATGTTTAGCCTTAAGAAAAAGTGCACTGGCTATCTTTAAATAAAACTAAATTATACACTGTTCTAGTAAATGTAATGAGGTATATAGGTACCAGGAAAATGCTATCTCTTTTCATTTCTAATAATTTCAAACTTTATTTTCTACTAAACTGTTTGTATTTGTAGCTTTTAACTGTGTGAATCCCTCACCAAATAATGCACAAAACTCTTGAGATTTATTGCCTTCACTTGTGATCAGCATATTACCATGGAACATAATGTATAGCTACTTTCAGTTGCAGACCTCTTAACTCACACTGAACATTTATTTCCTAAAATAAAACTTTTCATTACATTTACAGTGTTCAATTATTGTTACAGCCCACATGCTCAGACACACACACACACACACACACACACACACACACACACACACACAGACACACACACACACACACACACACACACACACACACACACACACACACACACACACACACACACACACACACACACACACACACCTGTTATTTGATTAAGACAAGGGAATGAATCCAGACTTTCACCTATGGAAAAGTAAGAGATAATATCTCATCTCTACATATTTTATAATCAGTGCCCTTTTACACCCCATCCTCCCTAACAGCCCAAGATTACAGCATATTGCATGATTTTACCTACTCTTTCTTCTCTTTTTACAATCAGTGCTTACATTTCTTAAAACTAGAATAGAAAAAGTACTTGTTTACTTTAGTATCTTTATTACAATCACTGAAAATGCTTTACTATACAACGTACAATTAATATAATGGAATGTCAAGAACAAAAATTGTTTTATTACCAGTTGTTTGTTTTCCTTTTAGTGTCCTCCAACTATTAATGACATGAACTGGGGTATATGCCTTTCAGTCTCTCCACAAGTTTAACAAAGTCAACAAAAATCTAGTCTTTCTCAGCCACTTTTTTGTAAAACTATATTTCACAAATGAGGTTGATGGTTTATAGTCTCACAGGTATTCACTAATTTCAGTGCTGTTGCCCCTCTTCCTGTTCATCTCCATCTCACAAATACAGACTCTGGATCAAGTCTAAGGTACTCTTGATTCTTCTAGTTAACTCCTGTGCTTCTTTCTATCTCAAGAATTTTCCTTTGGAACATTGGAAAGGGTTTTACTAGCAAAGTCCCTCTATGAGCATTATTGTCAGAAGAATGAAAAGGAGAGTCCCTTTCTGTATGATGGCTCACTTTTTATTGGGCAAAGATTTGCATTTCCTCCTTAGCCTGCTCTGTATGAAAAAATGTCTTTGATCCTCCATGAAAAAATATTCTGAAGATAACTGGATACAGAAGCTTGAATCTTGCACCTGCCTCCCAACTTCCCTGACTGCTGGGATAAATTTGCTTCTCTTCTGCATGGTGTACACTGAATAATCTTTTTTCCACAAATACTCTACCATCTCCAGTTTTTAGTACTTTGCCCTTCTGCCATATTTATGTCAGGATCAACTCCTTCTGCTGGTATGATTGCATCTTTACTAATACAGCTCTTGGCTGCTTTTTCATTGCCAGATTTGGAGCATACACATGATGTACGCTTTCAATTAACAAATAATGTTGTGGAATACCACTCTAGTTGCTTTTTTGTGCTTTCATAAGATTAATACAGTATGTTGGTACCAGTTTCTCTGGTACAGCAGAAAATGTCAGGTTTTCTCTGCATGCTCTGTCCCCTAACTCTTGAGAAGTCACATACTCAGCTAGCCTCTTCTTCATTTCAACCTCTGACTTTTTCAGTATTATCAGTTCATCTGAATAGCTACTTAAAGCTTCTTCTATTTTTTTCCAGCCTTTTGTTATTTGAGTTGATATACTCCTTCAGTGTTTTATTTATTTTGATCAACTCTTAGCACATCTGATTTAGCTTTTCCTCTAGGTTACTGGAAGCCATCTATTGCACCAAAGCTGGAGCTTAAACTGCTTTTTGGTGAACAGCTACAGGGGTATTCTCAGTCAGTGTGTATTCTCTTCACCTTTTCTAGTGGATTTTCTTTCAGGTTCTGTAAGTTTCTTTTTTGCTGGCATCCAAGCAGTGTACTTATTAGCCAGTAACTTAATTTTACTCAAGCTGGCAGAATTACTAGCCCTTATTTCTCAGTTTATTTTTTCACACTGAGAGAGCTGTAATTAAGCTGTTGATCAATGTGCAGCCATCTTGGAAGTCCGCAAACTCAGGACAAAATATTAAGCAGATGCAGAATGGTGCTTCACTAGGATTTCACTAAGGTCTGGCATTGAACTAATTTCATTAAAGTAATACTTCACAAAAATAATGCTCATTATATTTTTTCAGCATCCTATGAAAGGATTTTCATGTCTTCCTCTTTCATAATTCTTAACCTCTTGAAATGCATAGTTGCTTAAGTACTAACAAATACAGTTAGACTTATCTCTTTCATCTTCCATATTAAAATAACTAGCAGTAAACCCTTAACTGCATTAGAGATCACCTTCAAGCTCCATCATTCTTAACAGCAGAGGCCAGAAGCTCAATAGGTGAAAACATCTTAATTCCAGAATTAAAGCATACCACACCTTTAACAACCATGAGTTCACTTCATAATGACATGCTAACCAAAGTGCCATTGACAAAATTGGTAATTTTTGTTTTTCTTAATGAAGCGAAGGGGTATAATTTCTTCAGACTACAGGAAAGCAAACTGGCTCCCCCTTGCTAACAGATCTACGTTTCACCTTATCCCAATTATTTTTAATCCTCTTAACTTCAATTTTTGCCCATTCCCACTAACTCAAAGTACATTCAAACATGAGGCTTGATAATTAATAGATAAGCTGAGAAGGGATGAGATAATAGTGGTACTGTGTAATCAGTCACCAGGGAAATCTCCAGGAAGAGATGATATTCCTGTGGATGTTTAGAAGTTTGATGGGAAGAAAGTGATAAAGATCTGGAAGGTTTTGCGTAATTCTATTTTGAAAGTATAGACAGTACCAGCATCTTGGAAGAAAGTTGTGGTGGCTGTACTATCCAAAGGAGGCAAAGACCCTTTAAACCTAACTTCATATAAACCAGTTTCAATTTTTACCCATAATTATAAAGTATTTATGTCTTTATTAGTAAAAAATGGAAATGATGGTGCCAAAATTGATATATATGGATCGATGTGGTTTTGTGGAGGGGAGACAAACATCTGACAGCATTAAGATAATAATAATAATTCAAAAGGAAGCGGAATGCAAGCAGACATTGTCACCGAGAGGGCATTCAATAGGGTTAGCTGAAAGTGTATGAGTAGGGCAATTGCAGCATCTGTGTTTACTAATAGAATAATGGGGCTGATTAGGAAGATACAGTATATGAAGGCCCAGAGGCAAGAATCAAGATAGGAAGGTTCCTCTCAGACACACTCTGTGCAGAGGAAACAGGCAGGGGTGTCCTCTTTGCCCTCTGTTATCTGTATCATACTTAGAGCCATTAGCAAAGAAACTAAGGGGCTCACAAATTAAAGGGTTAGCTTTACATTATTTTATTTATTTATTTATTTATTTACTTACTTACATTATTTATTTACATTATTTTCTACTAACTAAATCCAGAGAGTGATATTCCAGTGTTGTGAAACATTATGAAGCATTTTCATGTTATTTTCAGGATATAAAATAAACAAAGATAAAACAAGTTGTTAAGTTAAACGATGTTTCCACAAATGAATTGGTTCAGTAATACCCATTTGTTTTATTTATTTTTTTATTTTACATTTGTTGGCCGGGCTAGTCTAACTGGATATATGTCCATTTTCAGTAGAGGCCCGGGGAGATAAGCTCCGTGAAAACAAAAACAAAATCATATACACATATCTTAGATTTAAAAGGATTCTATTATGGCAGCTAAGGATATGTGAGAAGAGACAAAACAAAAGATAATATAAACATTGACGTGTAGGAAGCAGTTGACTATGTATACAAATGCCAAGGTAAAAGCACTGAAAATGTCCCTTTATTATTATACACAGGTCACATGTTCGGCATCTTTTTTCAACCAAAGGAGAAGTTGTGGACCATAATTAACAAAGAATTGAAGGAATTTATTTGAGTGAGAAAGAAGGCAAGAGTTAAGTGGGATGAATTGATCCTACCAATAGCTCAAAGTGATTTACAATTACCTGATTTGAAGGGGTGCTTTAGAGACACACGGTTAAGGTTCATAACATATTGTAAAAGCAGAAGAGTGCAAATCAAAGTGGAAAGAAATTATGTTGAAATAGAAGAAGGGAATTCACGCAATAAGGAAAGAATAGAATTTTGGATGCAGGCCTTTTTAATTTATTTATCCTTTTGTTGACTGGGTAGTAGCCTCTTTTCAGGGTAGACACGACGTCATATTTATACTACTAGGGAAAATTTGGCCAGGGTCTCAGGAAGCTTTCTCTTCTCTTTTCAATAGATGCAGTGGGGTATTTTCAATCCAACTCAGGCAGATGTGGCCTTGGTTTAACATCTCATTTGAAAGGCACAGTACAGAATATTATATTTACACAGTAGCAGAAAGTATTTTGTAGGCCAACATGAGAATGGAGAAAGGAGATTTTACCAATAGGGATGACTACAAGTAGAGGCATATAAAATAGGCAAGAGGGAGTTGGAATTTAATGGAGACAATTATTAAAGGTACCAAGGTACTGGTGACAAATAATTAGGGACAGAAAAGTCAAAGACTCAGATGAGAATAAGCAAAAGTTTGGACTTTGGGATGGCGACTGCGTTTCATACCAGGGATTGATAAAGTACAGGTAAAGCGAAAGGGATATGACAGTGTTAAATGAAAGCCCCACTCTGGTTAACTTGATAGTGCAGTCTAGAACACAAGTTATGATTAAAAAAGGATGATTAGTACAGCATAAAAATAATGCATGCTAACTATATGAAATTATCAGAAGAAATTAGAAAAGGCTGAGAAGTGATGATGGAAAAGCAATATACAAAGAAGCAAAGAAACAATGGGAGGATAGCTGTATGGTTCTCAAGTATGCAACAAAATCTAGAAGTGTTTGCACAGATATTATTATAACCCAGGTAGACATCACAGGATTTTTCCACAGGTAGACAGCAGATATTGAAGGTGTGATGGAAAAGAGAATGGTGTGAGGGGAACATGTTTTTTGGGAATGCAATGAGTTGGCAGACTTTATAAATTCCCTACAGGTCATTTTTCAGGAATGTCATGCTGCAAATTATTATAATTAAGGAAAGAATTCTTTTGGGCTGGGATATAGAAACTGAATTGTCTTAACACAGTAAGATCCTACTTAGTTTAATGCTGTTGGCTACAAAAAAAAAAAACAATTACTAGAAAATGGAAATCAGAAACTAAACCAACTGCAGCAGTCTTATTGAATGTTGTAAAGAAGATAAAAGAATTGGAGGTGGGATTCTTTGAAAAGGGAATAAATCAACTACATAGAAATAAACTGTATATGTGGGAACAATACATGTAGAGCAAGGTTCAGGAGGAGGAGGGAAATTTCATGGAAGGTAGGAAATGAATCTATGTATTGTTAAATAATTATTAAGAGGAAACCATACAGAGGATTATGAGCGGGTCACTGATCATAATCTGCTTATTATGTGTTTGAGACATGGATGCTGCTATTGACGTGAATCTTGGCATCCATGTCAAGAAAATAATTAATGTTTATGATCATAGACTCAATTATAATTCTCTGTAGTGCATGAAGCTTTATTCGTTACATGCAGTACTAGTTACAGAAAGAAAAAAAAAGAGCTAAGTATTTTGTCAGCTTTAAAAGCTGTAAAGAGCTTAGTGCTGTCAGGAAGACAGTGTAACACAGCCCTTTATCTTTAGACTCTCAAACATCCAGATTTTTGCCTCAAGTGTTTGATCTTTTCCTCATAAAATCTTTGTTTTTTGGGCAAATTTCTGAGGACTGAAGTCACTCAGTAATCCTAGGATCATAGGATCATAAGATCATAGGAGATTACTCAGAAAACCAGAAACCACAAAAAAAAAACTATGAATGAATTCCAAAACCATCCTGGAGGACAGGAATTTAGAACAAAACACAGTACATAAACCTGTTTATTAAATACTTCACAAAGCGCTTTTGTCTGAGTATAACAAGGACTTCTTCAGAGTGTAAAAACACAATAAAAATGTCATTTTAAATATCCCATCATCCAATCACATGACAATAAAACATCCAATGACATCACATAATAAAAAAGGTGAAAAATCATATAATAATACAAAACAAACAAAGAAGTCAGAAAGAAATCACCATTATACCACATAAGACCTAATTTTTAAAATACTAGCTATACTTACCTGGTAATTTAGTTCAGGATATATACAAGCATTAAGTTTTATTTGCCAAGATAGTTCTTTAGTTTCCAAATAATCCAACCAAGAAACCATATCAAATCAAAAAAATAAAATTTTTATGTGAAGGAAAAAGTGAAATATGTTTAAATAAAGCATCGTTGTTCCACTTATTTTTGATTTCATAACAACCCGCGGTGGTGGTGCTGTTGCCTCACAGTAAGATGCTGTCCAGTTCGATTCTCCGCTAGAGCATCTTCTGCGTGGAGACATGCGTGAATGGGCATACCTTCGTTGAAGGTTGTGCATCAGGCCTGGCAAGCCGGTACGTAAAAATCAACTGCCAATCATTAGCGGACCGGAGTTCCGCTGTGGCGACCCCTAACTGAGAAAAGCCGAAAGACACAAACAAACAATGCTCATAGATATGGTCTCTAAGTCACTGCTCAGTCTTACCAACATAAAAACTAGAGCAATCTTGACATTTAGCAAAATAAACCAAACCCTTAGAGTTACAGGTACAATGGAAAGAAGTTTTTACAACATACTGATTAATAGTTAATGAACCAGAAACAAAAATATATCGACAATAAGGAGAATTACCACACTTGTGAGTATCATGCTTTTTAAAGCTAATAGACCAACGGTTTACAGAATTGTGTTCCAAGTAATTTTAATAGATCTGCTTCTTCTGTACACAATCTTAGGATGACTACCAAATCAATCAAAAACTCCATTGAAACAGGAAAAAGTATTCCAATTTCTCCTCAGGATAGAGGTAATTTCCATGTGTTCAATAGTAAAGGTTGTGACAAAGGAGTTCTGAAACTATTCAATACCAATCGTGTCTATGGATTCTCTCTTAAACACTTCATTTTTTTTCAGCCAACAACAATGGCTTGTAAATTCCTTCAAACCTTTTCCTACCCACTTCATGAAAAATATCGGAAACTAACTGCCTAGGATAACCCCTGGCTAACACCACATCTACCAATTTTATTCCTTCCTTACTAAAAGTAACATCCTCAGAAATAATTTGAGCTAGTCTGACAAATTGTCCTTTTACCAAACCCCATTTTTGATGAGCGGGGTAACAACTAGTGTAATGCAACAGACTGTTCGAGTAAGTTGGCTTTCTTTTGTCACAACCTTTAGTACAGGGGGTTATGACTTATTTTGCTCTTGAGGTGATGCCTTTATTAATCAAGTGAACTATGTGGAAAGCTTTCCTTGCAAAGGTAGCCACATGGTGGTCGAAGTTAAGGTCATGGTCAACCTGCGATCTCAGGTCCCCTACCACTTCATGGGTACTTAGGATGTTGTTATTGATTTGATAGTGTGAAGGGACATTGTTTCTGCCGAAGGAATGATGATGTATTTTTCCGCATTCAGTTTGAGACTGTGACTAATACACCAGTCATTTGTCTGTGTGAGACCCTCCTGGAGTATACTGACATCATTTGGGAATTCAATGATTGTACCTAATTTGCAGTCGTCTGCAAACCTGGTCAGCCACAGCCCTTTAGTTTTGACCTGAACTTCTGATAAGTATATACCAAACAGTAGGGTGCCCAGCACTGATCCCTGTGGCACCCCACTGGTAACAGGTCTGCTGGTTGAAAGTGTGTATCTGGTTTGTGAGTCAGTTTGGCAACCCCTCTTACAATGAAGGGGTTTACATTCTGTTTGCTAAGTTTGTCAGTAATGGCTGAATGTGGGATTGTGTCAAAAGCCTTTGCCAAGTTGAGGTATGCTGTGTGCACAGATTTGCCCTCATCAATGGCCTTGGTCACACTTTCAAAGAAATCCACCAGATTTAACAGGTAGGATCTACCCTTCACAAAGCCAGTTTGCGTAGGATCCAGGGTTTGGAGGTCACCTATATCTTTATTTATGAGGTCCATAATGATGCAGTCCATGGCCTTACACATGAGGCTGGCCAGGTTTAAGGGTCTGTAATTCCCTGGGTCTGTTGCTAGGCCATCTTTGTGGAGGGGAATAACTGTAGCTGTTCTCCATTCTGCAGGAACAAAGCCTGTGGTTAGGCTATGATTGAAAAGGGTCCTTAGTGGTGATGCTAGTTCATGTTTTACCCTATTTAGAAGACAGCCTGGGATGTCATCTAGTCACACAGTGGGCGTGTTCTTTGCCTTGGTCAGGGCTTTGAGAACCTTCTCTTCAGATATGTAAGATGCAGGGGGGTTGGGGGAGGGTTTGTTGTAAGTTAGGAGGGGATAAGAGAGTGACATTTTTGTCAAACCTATTTGCTAGCAGGTTCGTTATCTCTGTGTGGTCAGTGTGTGTGATACTGTTTGCCACCAGTTCTGCACATGCTTGGATCCTACCCTTTAGGTTACGTACATAGCTGTAAAAGGCCTTATGGTTTACCTTGGCAGTACTTGCTAGGTTTTGTCAAAGCAGCTCTTGGAGGATTTAACAAGTTGTTTTATTTGCCTGTTAAGGTTTGGGAGGGTGCTTTTCCATTGTTGGGTCATTGTCTTTGTTTTCTTGGACAGCAACATTTTGCATTTATTGTAGAGTTTGTTGATGCTGGAATTCCATCATGGCAGCTTGATTTTACTTGGGGCTTTGGCTTGGATTCTATCTGGTACGGCCAAATTTATGTACCTATGCAAGTGATTGTACAGGGTTTTAGTGTAAGCTTCGATGTCGTTACCACTTTCAGCTTGGAGTGGGGCTTGGAATTCATTTATACCTTCACCTAGGAGGGTATAATTTGCCTTGGTGAAGTTTTTTATCTGATTTCACCCTTTGTGAGGTCTGGTGTTAGTGTCAGTTCAAGGGTGACTGATTTGTGGTCAGTTTTAACTAATGAGGATCAAACAGCTGCAGCAGTTCACCTGTTTGACATGTTGGTGAGGACCAGATCTAGAATGTTTGTTCCTCTTGTCAGGATATGGAAAATTTCCTCCAGGGCATTAGAATTCACAAAGTCAAGGAACTTTTATGCTAGTAAGTTTGGGCTAGAGTAGGTTTCCTAGTTGATGGTGGGATAATTGAAATCCCCCATAACCAATGTGTTCGGTAAAATTTGGATTGTCTTCAGTTTGGTTAAGTAGGCTTCATGGGTGTCATGACCCATGGAGGGGAATCTATAACTGGCTAGGACTTGAATGGGGGTCTTACTCACCATAACCTGGACCTGGAGTAACTCCATGGAGTGGTCCAGTCTAACTAGACGTGAGGTGAATTTATCTATAATATAGATGAAACACCACCTCCTATGGTTTTCACACATTTATTTTGCGGTCTAAAGCTGTGGAAGGCATTGTAGCCTTGCAGGGCTGGGGTACTCTCTGAGGCCTTAAACCAGGTTTCTGTGACTGCACAGACATCTACATCTTCTAGTGATAGAATTGCTTCCAGGGAGTGCAGTTTTTGGTTTAAGCTTCTAGCATTCAACAGCATGACCCTTATTTTGTTCTGATTGGTTAATTTCATGTTGGTTATGTTGTTTTCAAGACCTTGCCTAAAAAAGGCACTATGGGGCAGGCAAGAGCCTTTGCCACCAGCTGAAAGCCTAGGATTGCCAGGTGCAAACCATCTCTGGCAAAGCAGCAAGGTTTGTCAACCATGGTATCCCAGGCAGACAGGAACTGGATCCCCTTGGAATGACACCAAAAACTAAGCCAATTATTGAAATCAATAATGTTTTGTTTATACTGTGGCATTATTCTAGGCGAGGGTAGTATGCTGCTCAAGGCTAGGGACATACCTCCCTGGGACACATACTCAGAGAGCTCAACCATGTCTCTCTTCATATAGTCCAGTGAGGTACATCTCAGGTCATTCACACCAACATGAACTACGACAGAGTCATAATGGTACCTGTTGCTGAGAGACCTGAGTGCATGCATGATCTGATGAATCCTGAAACCAGACAGGCAGCTGACCGTGACTTTCTCCTTATCCAACCTACTGAGTGGAACATCTGTGTGTCTCACTATTGAGTCTCCAGTGACAAGAAAACTTGTTTTTTGGGTGTTACACCTTACGGGCTTGGTGGGTGAGACACTGGTGATGCTAAGTGGTAGCAGAGTTATGTTTTGGAGGTCTCTGTTTTTTTCTGTAAGTTTTTCAAGATAACCTCTGCTTATGTGGATTTATGTGTTTGATATGTACTATGTGTATGAGTAGTGGTACTATGTGAATATGTAGTGGTGGTGAGTTGACAGCCTACTCTGTGTTACTATTTTGAGTGACAGAGAGCATGGATTTGAGATTCTTGGTGTAAATACATCTCTCACGTTCTGTACTAGCCTGTGTTATTAGTAGAGGGTTGTCTGTGTACATGGGGTAATTGCTACACTGCCTCAAGAGACCCAAGTCAACAAGGCTGGCAGGAGAAGCAAGGGTAGTCTAACTGTCTGTAATGCTAGGTTGAAGACTGTTGTCACTAGGGGTGGCTTTTCAGAAATGATCATGGAGGAGCTCTGTGAATGGATATTTCTGCCCAGGTTTTAAGGGAAAATCTGTTGAATTTAACTGTCCAGCTTTGGCGCACAATTGCGCAGTAGTGTGCGGTGCTGTGCGGCGAGCAAACAAGCAGAAACCTGCTCAGATGCAGGGCCTTAGCACCAGAAGTTAAAACTTGAATAAAAACCTCTAACAAAATTAAAAAGGACCAATGAGGATGCTTATTACAAGCCCTAGGCCAGTCTCCCTTTACCAGTCAGGTGCCAATCAATCAGAATTCTCTCAGAAAGGTGCAGCTAGGCCCTTTCCAATCCAAGATGGCCTGGAAAATGTGCTCAGAACAAACACCCAACTACTACAAACACTTCCAGAAGCAGCAGGCCTGGATCTATACTGTGCTACAGCTACTAATTACCATAGTTTAACTGGGAAACACTAGAGAATATTTAACACAGCAGAAAAATAGCAGTGAAACACTGAAAAAAAATATTTAAAACAGCAGAAAATCAGCCAGGAGGCTCTAAAGAATGATTTAAACAGTATTCTATATCAGTTAATTAAGTACTTGTTTGTGGGAAAACCAGAGCAGGCAGAACAGATAGCTTTAAAACAGTGAAAAAATACCAGTAAATACTTAACAAACAGTGGAAACAACAAAAAAAAGTTTGCTAAACAGTGAAAACAGCAATTAAATTCAGTTTTACAGGCACAGTGCAGCAGGCAATTGCAGTATAGCAGTGTAGTTTAGTACACAGAAAATTAATACAGTATAAAAGTAGGTGGCAGGCAATAAAAATGTGCAGTAAATTGTATGAATAAGCAAATAAACAGGCAACTTATGGTTTTCTGGCAGCTTAGAAGCCTTTAGTCGTCTGGTATCTCAGCTCAGAGTTGTGGCTGGTAGCCTACCTCAGTTCACATTTTATTTGCAGACTTTGTATCCTTCAGAAAATGCAGGCAAACACACATACTGTTATTCTAACTACTTTCTAAGTTTATGAGGGGAAGTGAGGGACATGTTATCTGTACCGACAAAAGGCAAAAACAAATCCATTTTTTATTTTATCTCTGTCTTTTGCTACTCAGTACTGGCAGATTTGACTGCCTTAGCAATTTAAGCAGGGAGGGCTTAACATTTGTTAAGGTTGGGTCTCATGTTAAGTAGCTCTTAACTGATTTGTTTTTTTTTTCCAAATATCAGAGCGTAATCACCACACTCTATGCACTACACATGTATAATGCATGATAATTTTTTTTGTAATTGATTTTTTCTTTTATAAATATATGTGTACCTATGTCACTGCAATATGTGAAGTTAAAAAAAGGCATTAAAAAAGTACATCAGTATCTTTTTTGGTTCATATTTTGGTTCTTTCTTTGTTTCATAGGTTGGATTGGCAATTATATAACCTACTAGCCTTCAAGAAGCTTGAATGCCTTACCTCCACCTTTGTATTTTCTACTTTGAAAACAGTTAATGGCTGACTTTTCTGATTGTAAGGGGAAGCATTTTCCATAAAAAGATGCAATACAAGATGCCTGTCACTTTTTTCTATTGTGAATATTTATTTTTAATATTAGGCTCTCTGAGCTGTACTAGCTCCCCCTACAGTATGTCTGAAGCAATGCACTTGGGAAAAGAACCAGATCAGGTGCTACCATATAGACCAGTCAGAAGCCACAAAAATTGGAAAAATCAGGGGTTTGTCACCCTCAAAAGGCCTATCTTTAGCGCAAGTGATTCAGTCCTGCTCCACTTTTTCTAAACCTAGAATCTAGAATTCCTTGTCTTCTGACATCAGACATACCAAAGAGCTGTTATTTTAAATCCAGTTTTAACAATCCTTGCTTTCACCATTAATTATTGCAGTGATCCATGAACACTGACATCACTATGGTTTCTCAGACTGTACTTTATTATTATTTTTTCATCCACTTGTGGTAATGACTCATTTCCCATGACTTGACTTCTAACATAATATATATTTTTCTAGCTTCATTTTTGATCTTTTTTAGCGACTATCTTTGTAATAATTCCTGCATTCATTCTTAGAAGCATCTGCATCCAGGCAGCCTTTCAAATGATGTTAATAATGGCTCACCTACAAGGAAAGAGTAACTGCCAAGTGACTTTTTCATCTCCATCATACCAAAAAGGTGCCCTCTGTCTTGGAAATTAGAAATCATTGAATCACTGAACAAGATTCTGAGACAGACGTACCTGGTTTGATTTCTCCAAGTCTTTTGGGTTTCTAATACCATGATGGGAATGGACCCAATTTCTAAGTCAAAGTACGATTAAAGTTCATGAAATTCATATTGTTTCAGTCTTTCATATTAGCCAAAAGTGTTCTTCGCAGTGCCAATGATGTGCCCATAACTGATTCCTTCTGCAATTCATGTGGAGTTACATTACTTCATAATTCTCTGTAATGCTTGGTGGCTTATGTTTCTAATGCTTCTCAGCTATTTCAGTATTATAATGTTTGCATTATCGCCAATGCAACAGTCTTGCCACATTATTATGCCTTTCAGTATACAGGCCCTCTGCCGTTAGTGCATCATCCAGCTACAAAATGTGTGACTGTCTCCAGTAGAACCTGCATTTGTCTGTTCAATGAACTTTGTAAACCAATGTGTACACAGTCCACTATCTTGGGCCACTAATATTAACGTTTCATCTTTTGGCTTAAATTCACCTCTCCTTAACCATTCCTGCATCAGATCCTGACTGACACAAGGTTGTCCAAAGGGTTTTTTGAACTTGCAGCTACATTTATGCCTTTTCCACATTTCTTGCCTTCTCATCTGATCCCCCTCCTTATATTATTTCTTTTGGTTTTTGATACATTCATTTGCTGCCTGATTTTTATCTACTTCTCATTTGATTTCCAGTCTTAGTACAAAGGAGAAAATGTTGCCCAACGTAAACTTTGTCGCCTTGATTTCCATTCTCACTCGACAGCGATATGCTTCTTCTGTCATAATCGAAACTCCTAGCGATGTGGACATCCTACAAAAGGGCCTCACTGAGACAGATGCCTGGTGTCAAAGCCATGGCCTCAAGCTCAATGCCAAAAAGTGCATTGTCATCCACTTTGGTAAAAACTCTGTACCCTTGAACTACCACATAGGCGGTAGTATACTTAACACCGAAAGTGTGATAAGAGACCTTGGGACACAGGTGGACAGTAGTCTCTCCTTTGATAGTCACATCGCCACAGTAGTCAGGAAGTCCTTCTACACGGCACACCTCATCATAAAAGGGTTCTCATCCAGGAAAAAAGAGGTCATTGCTCCCCTCTACTCGACACTCATTAGACCCATTATAGAGTACAACGCTCCTTTTGGTATGTACCTCACAAGACATCTACAACAACTGGAAAGGCCACAGAAATACCTCACAAAGAGGATTACTGGCCTAAAACAGATGCCCTACGCAGACTGTCTCAAAAAACTCCAGCTTTATTCCATCGCATATCGCCTACTCAGAAGTGATCTTTGCCTAACATACAAAGCTATGTCAAACCCAGAGCTGTTGGACATGCTCCGCTTAAAGAAATCCCAATCCCTCCAAGCTACACACTCTAGGGACCTAAACCTTGTCACCACAATAAACGGAACATGCCGGAGGGATAGATTTCTGTCCCAGAGACTTCCCATACTCAGGAATAAACTACCTATCTATATCAAACAAAGCTCCTCATTAGCACTCTTCAAGAAAAATCTTGATGATTGGATGGGAAATAGGAAATTCACCCCGGGGATCATCTCTGTGGCTCTGCTCGACAGTGGCACAGGAAAATAATTTTCTTGGGTGGCAAAAGCCAGGGTACCTTTTTGGATGGGCTTGTATAGGCCCCAGAGCCGATAGCCTAGTACCTAGCTATGTACCTATGTGCCTATGTACCTAAACAAACCAGGGAAGTCATCTTAGACTTGTTCTCCTCATGTTTTAAAACTTTCAGTATGGTTGGATCTGATGAGGTCAGCAGATATGTATGCAGTCCTATGATTGCAGATCTATACATGTAATCAATTTGGAGGAGGCCCCTACCTCCTTCAGAATGAAGAGTATATAATCTTGGCATACGCTGATTGAAGCATTTTTTTTTTCTTTTCCTGTCTATCTGTTCCAATACCTTTTGGGGTCAGTCAGTCACCCCAAAACTGTAAGTTAGAACAGAAAGAGCAAATTGATTTATAGCTTGGACTTTGTTCCTAGATGTCAGGGCTGTTTTCACTATTAATTTTAGTCTTCTAAAATATTGCTTATTGATTTTTGATCATATTTGTTCACTCTCCTTCGACCACCACATTGCCACTGTGGTCAGAAAGTTCTTCAATGTAGCACATCTCATTACCAAGGGCTTTGCATCCAGGAATAAAGAGGTCATCATCTCGCTCTACTCTTCCCTCATTAGGCCAGTCATCGAGTATAATGCCCCATTTGGCATATACCTCACTAGACACATGCAACAGCGGGAAAGACCACAAAAGTACCTCATGAAGAGGATCCTAGGCCTTAAACACATGTCCTACATGGACAGAATTAAAAAACTCCAGCTATTCTCTGTCTCATATCATCTACTAAGAGGCGATCTCTGCTTGACTTACAAAGCCATGTCTGACCCAGCTCTGTTAGAAATGCTACATCTAAAGAAATCCCAATCCCTCCACACCACATGCTCCAGAGACATCAACCTGATTGCCACAATCAACAGAACATGCTGGAGGGACAGGTTCATAACCAAGAGACTGCCCCTGCTCTGGAATAAACTTCCCATACATGTCAAGCAGAGTACCTCACTGGCCCTCTTCAAGAGAAATTTGATGAGTGCATGAGAAATAGAAAGTTCACCCTGGGGATCACTCCAGTGGCTCTACTTGATAGAGGCACTGGGAACTAATGTTGGGCGGCACGATGCCAGGGCACTTCTATGGGCTAGGCTTGTAAAGGCTCCAGGGCCATTAGCCTAGTAGCCTAGTACACACCTAAGATGATAGGGTAGACTACTGAGAATAAGAAAGAAATTATATATTGCTACTATTATGCAAGAAGCCCAGAATTTCTAGGCAGAAGATATTGAAAAATGATTAAGAGAGAAAATACAGGAAAGAAAAAAATACTTGCACAAGAAAAACTGTCAAAAGCTTAAAGGCAAATTCCATGGAGAACATTATATAGACCAAGAAAGTCTGGGCTGTTTGGAAAAAACACAACAGAAGTGCGAAAATATCAAGAACAGAACTTAGAGATTTTTGAAAGGTATAAAAAAAGAAACATGGACATGGCGAGGAAAGAAAAAATTGATATGGTGCACTATTTATGCAAAGGAGAAAGCCAAAAGCCAAACTAATCAATACAAAAAGGCAGCTCCAAAAGTATTTGAAGAGAAATACAGACAAATGCATTAAGGCACCCAGGCATGGACAATTTCACAACACAAGTAAGATCACAAAGGGGAACAAAGAACATAAGCTTAGTAAAGTAGAAGTTAAACAAATAGAAGTTGAAGTTACGGAATATCTGCAAAGTGAAGGATTTAGTGTGGAAAGTCTAACACAGGTTATATCACAGCATATAAGTCCAAGAAAACCCTTCACCTTTCTTTTAGTGGAGGCTACAGTTTTTATGACCTTTATTTTTTTCTTGTTGTTGTTTTACTACTCATCTTCCTAAAAGGTATCCTATGTACCTGGCTTTCACCGCACACAATGTACTTTTCTTAGTATTTACAGTCAAAGTTACTAGTCCTGTAGAGTCTAACATAGCCTGCACTTTTCATGTGTGCAACTCCCAGTCCTCTGAATGAATGACCATGTCATGTCATCCAAGTGTGCCACAACATATCAGGAGTGTGGCTTCAGTATTTTATCCACTGGTTTTTAAAAGGTAACTGCTAGTCTAAGTAGGCTAAATGGTAATGCCATATACTGAAATAGACTGTCAAAGGCTACAGGGGCACTTTTCTTTAGAAGAAGGGCTAAGTGCCATCTTCCAGTACCGCTTTGTTAATTCTGGAGTTGTTTAGTTTCTAGTCTTCCCTGAGGTATCTATCCATTCACCAGTTCTGGGTATCTGATAGCTATGAACATTTGATCTGCCTTTTAGCTTCCTAAAGTCATTACAGAAGCTTATGCTTCCACTCAGTTCAGGAACTATACCTTCTGGACCACGTGAGTCTTAACTCTTGCTAATACCCATTCCTAGCCTCAAACACCCCTTTCAAGGAGGGCAAGACCTGTAAGACTCAGAGTAAATTTAAGGGTAGCCACTCAGTTGTCCAAGCTATGCTTGATGACAGACAATTGCTTTGCTTGACCTGTATGGGCAGCCTATTCAAGAAGAAAAGGAAACTCTGGATGACGAACCTATCCCTCCTTCTAGATTATTCCTTAATGTAGGTTGAGATCTCTTGTTCTAGTGTTAGCTGCTGTTTGACTTATTGAGAAAAAGAAGATCAAAGACAGCAGGATGCCTTAGGGAATGGTAAGCAAGGTACAGATCACCCTCAGGAGCCTATGCAACAAGGATAGGGACAACCATTCAAGTCTCTCAAAGTAGTCAGGGCTATAAAGGCCAGAAAGCTTTCTTTTATTTATTTATTTTTTGTTAGGGACATCTGCATTTTTTTTCTTTATGTGTCTAGTAAGATACATGCCAAAGGGTGTCTACCACGCCTTATATTCTATAATAAGTTTGACCAGAGCAGACTATTAAGGAAGAATGACTTTGTTGATTTTAGAAGAGATGCCTTTGATGATTAGTTGTAAGAAACAGAAGGATTTCCAACTGTAATCACCGCATAGTGATTAAAGGGAAGGGAGTTATCAACCCCGATGCCCAGGTCTCTAATGACTGACCCACTTGATAGTAGGCTGTAAGCAATATAGAACATTGAAAAAAAACTGCTGTTTTTCCTGAAAGGGATGATACTGCAGTTTTGCATTTAGTTTAAGCCCATTTTTGATACACTGTTTGCTGACTCGTAGTAATTCATTACTTGACAATTACACCCAGCTTGCAGTCATCAGCAAAGCTAGTTAACCTCAGGGGAGATCATCGTGCCTCTTTACTCATCCCTCATCAGGCCCATAATTGAGTACAATGCCCCTTTTGGGATGTACCTTACCAGACACCTGCAGCAACTGGAAAGACCCCAAAAGTACCTCACCAAGAGGATCAAAGGGCTCAAACAGAAGCCATATGCTGTCCGGTTAAAGAAACTCCAGCTCTACTCAGTGGCATACCGCCTGTTCAGAGGCGATCTGTGCCTGACGTATAAAGCCATGTCCAACCTGGAATTAATGGACATGCTGCACCTCAGAAAAACCAAATCCCATCGAGCTACGCGCTTGAGAGACTTGAACCTCAGCACTGAAATAAATAGGACATGCTGGAGGGACAGATTCATAACCCAGAGGCTCCCTTCACTCTGGAATAAAATCCCAGTCCAGGTTAGGCAGAGTCCCTCATTGACTCTCTTCAAGAGGAATCTTGATGAGTGGATGGGAGATCGTAGGTTTACCCCGGGTATCACTTCTGTGTCACTGTTAGACAGAGGCACAGTATACTAACCTCGAAAAAGGGCATAGCAAAATAAATTTAAAATGGGTGGCGAAAGCCAAACACATTCTGGCTAGGCTTATAAATGCCCTAGGGCAGATAGCCTAGTATGAACCTATGAACCTATGAACCTATGAACCAAAGATCAGTGTTATCAGCTTTGAGATCACACAAATCAATGCCAAACAGGAGGAGGCTCAACACAGATTTCTGGGGGACACCCCTGGTCACCTATCCTTGGCTGAGGAGATATCACAAACACTTGATAATGTAGGTTCCATCCTTGAGTCACTTTGCTACCTGTCTTACCTCATAGGAATATGTGTACTACAGAAAGTCCGTGTCTAATTGTATGTCCATAGCCTGTCTTTGTCAGACCTCGCAAAAGGGAAAAGTACTGAAGGGGTACAGAAGCCCCCTTGAGACTGATAGAGCATTTAATGAACTAAAAAGGATCCTGGATTCTGAACCTCCTTTGATAATTCTGGATTTTTCCTATCAAATGTACGCTGCATACTGATGCGTCAGAGGTAGGTCTACCAGCAGTGCTATCCCAAAACTTTCAAAACTGAAGACCATCCTGGATACTATATCAGCAAGAAACTATAAAATGCAGAAAAGGAATACTCAGCCACTGAAAGAGTGTTTAGCAATAACTGGGCCTTACATTCAATGAACTATTATTTATTGGGTAGGTAGTCCAGCTCAGTAACTGACCAGGCCCCTCTGCAATGGCTGCATTGCTGGTGGACAGCAGTACCAAGTTGTGCCACTGGACACTGTCTCTACAACCCTTCCAGCTTGCAGTGATACACAGGCCTACACTCACAGAACTGGAATGCCATTGTGTTGTCAAGGTCCTATAGTCCATCACAGTAGTTGTAATATTTTGAGTATGGTAATGTGCACTGTCTTTAAGGTCACAACAAAATGAACTGTTGTATGGGAACATTCCCACAGAAAGTTAGTCAGGTACCTGAGCATATTAGCAAGCTAAGTGGGCACTGTTTGGCAATTACTGTGGAATATATGTATGTATGAAGCATCCAGCAGCAGGACAAGAAGGTAGGTCTTTCAGTACAGGAAGAGCAAATATGTATGCAGGAGCTTGCTTGAAGACCCTGGAGGTCTAAAGAATGACAGTACAGTCAGGACCTGATGTGGAGTTAGTTAATACCCGGTGAGGAGGTTTATTATGAAAACGAAGAATGGCACTTCTTCATTTGTTTAATATGTTGTAATATAACATAGGAAATGGAAATTCTTTTGATACACAATGTCGAACGTCAGTTGTCCTTGTTAGAAAGGGATACGTTTTAGACAGGCAAAGTCTAGGCATCCTAAGGGACTAGTCAGCTATAAATTCACACAGACTGCAGGGAGGACAATCCAGAGATTAGCTAAACAATCCTGTCTTGTTTTGTGATTTACTGTGGAGTTGCCTGGTAAAAAATCAGGTGGAGATGTCATGACATGGATTAAAGAGAGTTAATGAGACCTGTGATTATCCCATGTTTAATGATAGCACCAATACTATAGATTGTGTAACTGCAGCAATAAAGACAATGCTAGAATATATTACTAGAATATATCACAATTGTTGGAGTAAAGGACCACCAAAGTCAAGTGCGGATGACCTACAGGAACGGATACATTTCCTGCTTGAAGCACAGCAGAGAAGAATAATAGAGGCTGGGAATTTAAATTTACCACAAGCAGACCAGAATAATATTGATTCAACAACTTTATTAAGGAAATTATTCACATCTTATATTCAGGAACAACAATTGCTTCATATCGTAAAAAAAAAACCTACCAGGGAACGGAACTTAGTAAACATTGTTTGTGTTCCTAAAGAAATTACTAATACTTCATGTCATGTAGTCCCACCATTGATGTGCAGTGACCATGGGGTTACAAAGGCTAAATTGTTGCTAGATAATTCTGCCAAACAATAATCTAAACCAATGCACAGAAGATTAATAACAGGTGATATGGAAGTAAAACAATCACTATCTAAAGCGTTTTGGAGTGATGCCTTCGGTGGGAAAACTGCAGAAGGAATGTGGCAAGTTTTGAAAGACAAATTTACTGCAAAAAATAAAAAAAAATGTTTAATATCGGGAGCTAGGCATACAACATCAGGAGGATATATTTCAATAAGAACAAGATCCTTGATTAAGGTAATAGACAGAATACATAAGAAATGGAAAAGAGGTTGAGCTACAGCTTTGAAAACTGAAATAAACAAGCTGGGCAAACAAATTAAGCATAGTGTGAGACAAGATCAAGAACAATTTGAAGAAAATTTATATAAAGATATTGAGCATAATAGGAAAACATTTTATAGATAGATAAGATGTGGAAGGAGTAAAGACATACAAATTGATAAAGTATGTGTAGATTCTAAAGTTCATTCTTAGACACAACACATTATAGATATATTTACAAAATCTTATGCAAAACAGTTTGGCTCCACAAAGGGGGAGATAAGTTGTTCTAGTGACATCCAGATAACCTCAGAGCAAATTAGATTATATTGAAAAAGAACTGTTCAAATTGAATCCAAAGAAAGCACAGGGAGGAGACGGATCCTGAGAACATTTCAGCAAGAACTTATAGTACCATTATATCTGTTATTTACTAGGTCATATAAATATAGGGAGATTCCTCAAGATTAGAGACATGCACTTATTAAACCCATCTTTAAGGGAAAGAGGAGTAGGACAAACCCAGAGTCATACAGATCTTTAAGTCTACTTTTATGTTGTGGAAAAATAATGGAGCAAGTAATATTGGATAAATTATTTTCAGAATTGGAAAGGGTGGGACTTGAAACCATATATCAACATGCATATGTTAAAAATAGATCTATTACCAGCTGTAACACAATGTTCTATAACAGTATAATAACTATGAATGAAAATTTGTGTTGTAATGTAATTTATATAGATTTAACTTCAACATTTGACAGGGTCATACACAATACTGATCAATAAATTAGAACAGCTAGGTATTGATTTACTCTTGATAAGATGGATAGCTGCATGGCTTCAAATAGGACATGGCAAGTTTCATACAGCAAATGGACAGGTGCAATTCCTGGTTACGGTCAGGGTGTCCCACCGGGCTCTGTCCTGGGCCCATACATGTTTAGATTGTATGTTTCAGGCTTATCTTTTTCATATGAGGTGTTCTACAGTCTGTATGCAGATGACCTGAAATTTGGCAGATTGATTACATGTGTTACAGACAGGGCATGTCTGCAAAAGAACTTGATTAAATTAACTATTTGGACACAGAAGAACCTGACCAAACCAGGCACATGCAGCAAATGGAACATCCACAGAGATTCCTCACAAAAAGAATACAAGGCATAAACACCATATTCTATGCAGATTGCCTGACAGGCCTATCTCTGTACTCTGTTTCCTACAGACTGCTGAGAATCGATTTATGCCTGGAATACAAGGCATCCTTGGATCTGAGTCTGATGGACCTTTTGCATATTTGTAAAATGAACAGCAGCAGAACTACTACATCTAAGGATTTAAACTTTGCTTGCATCTTAAACAGGGCATGTTGGAGGGACAGGTATGTATCTCAGAGAATCTCCATTCTCTGGAATAGGTTTCCCATCCATGTGAAGCAGAGCTCTTCTCTAACCCTATTCAAGCTCAATCTGGACCAGTGGATGGGAAATCAGAAATTCACCCCTGTACAGAGGTGTTAATTAAATCAGGCTCCAACTAACATAATCCCCCTTAAAATAACCTCTAAGACAGAAGAACTTGTGGAATATATTTGGGTTGCACAGCTAGGCTTATAAAGGCCTCAGTGGTCGTTAGCCTAGTATACACGTATGAACCTATGAGACAACACTGAATTTTTAGACATTTGAATGAAAAAGATGGTTTCTTTGAATTGGTTCACTTCTTACATGTTTACAGCAATCACTGGTTTTGGATGAAAGAAAGTCAAGAACCAAGATGTCAGAACTTGCAAACTGGTCTGAGATTATTCTTTTTAAAGGTAGTTACCATTGTTAACACATTTTTTTTTGTTGAGAAGGGCTAGGAAAAAATGTAGTAACTCTTTATGTAAAAAGGTTACAGTTACTATGAAATGTAAAATTAACAGCTAGTAGCAGTATTACCAACAAGCCAATCAATAACAGACATGAGACAATCACTGCAGATAGCAACTTAGCTTGCCATTGAATTGCAGCAGTGATGCATGTCTGTTAAAAATGTGCTGCCCAACAGCTGCGATATTTTAGAAGGTCACACTGAAATCGTTAATACATTTATAGGTTCATAGGTGTGTACTAGGCTAATGGCCCTGGAGCCTTTACAAGCCTAGCCCATAGGATTACCCTGGCATCGTGCCACCTAACCTTAGTTCCCAGTGCCTCTGTCAAGTAGAGCCACTGGAGTGATCCCTGGGGTGAATTTTCTATTTTCCATCCACTCATCAAGATTTCTCTTGAAGAGGGTCAGTGAGGTGCTCTGTTTGACATGTATGGGAAATTTATTCCATAGCATGGGCAGTCTCTGGGTTATGAACCTGCCCCTCCAACATGTTCTGTTGATTGTGGTAATGAGGTTGAGGTCTCTGGAGCATGTGGTGCGGGCAGATTGGGATTTCTTTAGATATAGCATTTCTAACAGAGCTGGGTCAGACATGGCTTTGTAAGTCAAGCAGAGATTGTCTCTAAGTAGGCGATATGAGACAGAGAATAGTTGGAGTTTTTTGAGTCTGTCCATGTTTAAGTCCTAGGATCCTCTTTGTGAGGTACTTTTGTGGCCTCTCCAGTTGTTGCAGGTGTCTAGTGAGGTACATGCCAAATGGGGCATTGTACTCAATGATTGGCCTAATAAGGGAAGAGTTGATGGAGACAGTGACCTCTTTCTCCTTGGATGCAAAACCCTTAGTAATGAGATGTGCCACATTGAAGGACTTTCTGACCATAGTGGCAATGTGGTGGTCAAAAGAGAGGTTGCTGTCAACCTGTGTTCCCAGATCTCTTATAACACCTTCTGTGTTCAGTGGACTACCATCAATGTGGTAATTCATGGGAACCGGGTTTTTCCCAAAGGGGATGATGACACATTTTTTGGCATTGAGCTTAAGGCCATGGTTCTGACATCAGTTGTTGGTCTTAGTGAGGCCTTTCTGTAGGATGTCAGCATCACTTGGGGAGTTAATAATAGCTCCCAACTTGCAATCATCTGCGAACTTTGTCAGCCAGAGTCCCTTCGTGTTGGCCTGGACTTCAGAGAAGTAGATACCAAACAGGAGAGGACCCAGGACTGAACCCTGTGGGACTCCATTCGTGACTGGTCAGCAGTCTGACTTGGAGTCAGCTACTGTGGGTTTTATCTGTGAGCCAGTTTGCAACCCACCTAGTGATATAGGGGATGATGCCTAGCTTAGTGAGTTTTTCTATGATTCCTGAGTGGGGAATGTTATCAAAGGCCTTGGTCAGATCAAGGTAGGCTGTATGAACCATCTTGCCTTCATCCACAGCTCTGGTGACTGACTCAAAGAAGTCGACCAGGTTGAGCAGGCATGATCTACCCTTCACAAAACCAAACTGTGTGGGATCCAGAGTTTGGAAATTCTCTATATCCTTGTTTATTAGGTCCATGATGATGTATTCCATAGCTTTGCAAATCAGACTGGTCAGGCTAATGGGGCGATAGTTCCCAGGGTCTGTAGTCACTCCTCCTTTGTGGAGAGGGATGACTGTAGCAGTGAGCCATTTGGTAAGGACAAAGCCTGAGGTGAGGCTGTGATTGAACAGGGCACACAGGTGAGGTGCCAGTTTATTCTGTTTGATTGGTCCTTTGGGGTGTTTGTGTACGAAAGGAAAAAGAATATCAACATTATTTTAGAAAACAGCAACCCCTTTACCTGTGTGCGTTCTTAAATACAAGCAGGTGCACATAGCAGTAATGTCAAATCTAACATTACAATTCCAAGTTACAAACATGATACTCCTACAACTCCTCACACTATTATGTCTTCTACTCACACACTTAACAACATCCATTACCCTCACATTTCCAACAAAACTCTTATATTGTCTCTTCAACAAAATACTTGTGAACCTCATGTCCCAGTCACACCAGTCTATAGCAGAACTCATTTATCCTACTATTCAAGCACAGCTACTACCCCTACTATCATACCTCCTCAACCATAAAACATAAAACATAGCGGTGACATCCACCCAAACCCAGGCCCAGCTTAGCATATATAGGGCCCAGACCGCAGATTCACAGCAGCTCCTTTATCCCTACCATCCCTGACCTTTATATATACCATACCAACTTAAGAAGAATGAATAACAACCTCCCTAAAATGCATACATTGGCAGCACTACACACTCCAGACATCTTAGTTGTTAACAGAAACCTGGCTCCACTAGGAAACAAAAAAAATAAATAAAAAATAAGAAATTGCTCTACTAGGTTGTAACATTATCAGATTAGACAGATCCAACAAAAAAGTTGTCAGTGTCTCTATTTTTCACAAAGGCACTAGATATCTCACTCCCCCCATCCTGCCAACTTGCCATAACTTAGAAATCCTACTAACCATGCTAAAAGTAAATGCTCACAAGACATTCACTGTCAAGTGGGTATACATTTCCCCAGGTAACATAGCTAAAACACTGGAAGATATTCTATGCTGGTTCTCTCAAAAATCCCTCATGCAACCAAAATATTGTGTGATGTTAATATAGACTGGCAAACCATATGAGTTCATAAAATTAATAGCCTCACCGATCAAATATAAAAGCCACAGATAGACAATCAAGCCTCAATTGCATCCTAACATCCTCTTGAAATAAAATGTCACCCCAAGGAACTCTGTCAGACAGTCTAAGTGCTAACTTTTCAATCTATACCATAAGGTACCAAATCAACAGCCCCAAAACACATAATTACAGCCTAATAAGAAAATTTTCTACTTTTCAGTGAAGACACTTTTATTAACACACTACATCTCCTTAACTCAGTCACTAAAGGCTCTACCCATAGATGATACTGTCTCAATAAAATCTTCCTAAGTGTTCCAAACAGACAAAGCCACCTTAGAATAAAAGGAATCAAAGCCAGCTCTGATCCATGGCAATCCTGAGCAACTAAACAATGCATGGAAGGTCTGGACAATACATACATAAATAAATAAATAAATAAAACGGCTCCCACTTTACTAACATTTAGATGACCAAGAAACCTAACAGAACAGTTTGTCACCAAAGATAAGAAACTCTGTTATTCAACCAATCAGCACATATACACTAATAATTCAAAACTGTTCCAGGCCTCAATCAATAAACTTTTAAATCCAGGACAAGCTATTCAACCAACATTAAACAAGTATAAACAGAACGACACCACAGCCAAACAATTCAATACCCACTTTATAAAGACAGTACAGTTATTCACCAATCAGGGACTAATCAAGCTCTTGAGACCCCTACTCAATCAAATAACCTCCCTCAACATTTCTCCTAACAAGCATTCCTGCAGATACCATCAAACAAACCTCAAACAAATTAAAGCCTACAACAAGTGCCCTCAACAATCTAATTGGCAAATATCTTAAAATAGTGGCCAAGGCTATTGCATATCCAGTTTCAGTTCAAATAAATCAATCCATATCTGAAAGTAAAGTCCCCTATCTCTGGAAAAAAAATATTTATTATTCCTCTATATAAAGGGGAATCAATACAGAACTTTCAAACTATAGACCAATTACCATGTTATCTCCTCTGTCAAAAACACTAGAAAAATGTATTCATACAACTTGTGAACCAGAAGCATACCTGGTTCAACCAGAGCCCTGGGCCAGTACTATAAACCATTACCCCACCCCCTCAGCAAAGCAAAACAAAAATAAAATAAAATACAAAATAAAAAGCACTTCAGTGTAATAGGTCAATCAGTACAATGGCTTATTACAATTAGATCTAGGTCTCCTGCCTCCAATATTCCACTGAAGAGAAAAAAAAAAACAGACAGTCCTTCCACTGGTCTACTATCACATGAGCCAGGAAGCCAGATGCATGACATGCACTCCCCTCTCCTGCCCAATCCTTCAGATCCTGTTTCTGTGCCCTGCCCTAACCCGTCTTCAACTTACTTTATTTAAAATAATAATAATAATAATAATAATAATAATAATAATAATAATAATAATAAATGGTGTCTTCTTTTAAACTGCAGAAAGTGTTTGCTACAAAAGTAGCAAACAGTTGTTACAGTTTTTTATCCTGCCTTTACAGAGAACTACAGCACTCATGTTTTAATTTAAAAATGTTCTTTTTAAACTGTAGTAAACATATGCTGCAGTTTATACCCTGCCTGCATGGAGTATATACTGCTCATGTTTTAATTTAAAAAAATCCTCTTTTTAAACTGTAACAAAGTGCTTGTTACAAATGTAGCAAGCAGTTGCTAAAGTTTATACCCTGCCTACAAAGAGTGCTACAGTGCTCATATTGTACTTTTAAACTGTAGTAAACTGCTTGCTACAATGCAGCAAGCAGTTCTTATAATTTAGACCACACATGGTGTGCTACAGCACTCAGGTTTGACAGCAAATGCCATGCCGGCTTTTAAAAGCCATTGAAGAGAGACTAAAATTGGCTGATCACACCCCAACACTTTGCAGCTGGGGCGGTTGCTCTTCTTGCCTCATCCTAGCTACACTACTATTCTAAACTTTCTAATAGATAACCAGCTTCTGCCTTCAGCCTAACACAACTTCAGTCCTCATCACAGCACAACTACTACTTTACTGGATATCTAGTCTCCATTATCTTCCTAGAATTATCAAAAGCTTTTGATACTGTCTCCCACCAGACATTCTTACATAAACTCTCATCCTTAGGGCTTTCCAACTCTTCACTGCAATGGTTCCATAGCTACCTCTGAAATAGCACAAGCAGTGAAAGGGAAAATGATTTCTCTACCTTCTTGGCAATAAGTATTGGTGTCCCACAAGGATCTATACTAGGCCCCATACATTTCAAAATATCCATTACTGACCACTACACTACTACAAATGCTTGCCTAGTTCAAAACATTGATGACTCATTCATATCTGCTTGCCATATCTCTCTAAACTCCAAGACCTTAAACGACAATCCTTCTTATCAATTGAAACATGGCTAAGTTTATCTATTTATTTATTTAATTTATAAATAATTCAGAACTACTTCTAAACACTAAAAAATAAATTAATGCTCTTTACCTCAAAACACAAAGATGAACAAGTAAACCACACAAAATTACTGGGCATCATTACATATGACCAGTTGCAATTCAACCATCATTTATCACACATGGTTAAAAAAAAAATCATAAAAATTAGGTACATTATACAGAATAAATACCTAAATACAAATTTTCAACTTCTAGAAACTCAACCCACCAACTGCTCTAAAATCTAATCCCAAAAAATTCTGGAATGCCATAATCCAAAAACTACATCCTGGTAATCCTTCCTCTCCCAATCCATACCCAGACAGAACACCAGAAGAAATGGCCACTGTCTATAATACCTACTTTATCTAATCACTATTAAAGCTATTTAACCCTAAATCCAACTTCTCTACTACTAACTCATCTAACCTCCCTGAACCTGCTCCAACTACAAACTCTTCCCATACCTTCTCCATCAAGCCTGTGCCTACTACTTATACCAAAACTTTACTCTCCAAACTAAAATCATGCTCAGTATCAGCTGATGACATCCCCTCATCTTTTCTTCAGCTTGCCACTAACTCTCTTCCTCTTCCTCTTCCTGTATCTATACTAATAAATCGCTCCATCTCTGAGTTTAAAGTTCGTCCCATCTGAAAGCAATTCTATACCCTACGTATCCACAAAGGAGGTAACTCCTCAGATATAACCAGTTTCAGACCAATTGCTAGCCTGTCTCTAAAATACTGCAAAAATGTATACATAGACAAGTCATGAAATACCTAATACAGGATAATCTGCTCACACCCACCCAACATGGATTCCATCCTAAACATAGTATTACTACAGCCCTAATATCCTTCCTTAACACAATCTCTCTAGCCAGAGATGACCATAATCCTATCTCTTGCCTTTTCCTAGACCTTTCAAAGGCTTTTGACAGTGTGTCTCACCCTCTTCTCTTGGAAAAACTATCTAACCTTAACATCTCCTCTGATACTATTGCATGGTTCTCTAGTTATCTCACTCAGCAGTCAGTGAGATGGCACTCTGCACTGTCCTCCCCACTCCCAGTAAAAATGGGAGTTCCCCAAGGCTTTATACTTGGGCCATTACTTTTTAATGCCTTTACTAATCAACTCTATACCTCTTGTCCTCTGTCTTTCCTAGTACGATATGCTGACAACTCTACAGTCATCACCATTGCCAACTCTTCCTCTAAAATCTTTTCAACCACTCAAACATCATTTAACTCATTTGAAACTTGGCTCTCCCATAATCACCTCATTCTCAACCCTAAAAAAACAAAACTGTTATTCTTTCTCCTCAAAAATGCTAACTATATAAAATCCACCTTCTCCATGCTGTCTCTTAACAATACTCTCATACAAGTTGAATCTAGCACAAAACTCCTTGGTGTCACCATCACCGATCAGCTGAAGTTCAACCTACATATTAACAATTGTATTAGAAAGACTCATCAGAAATTAGGGCTCCTGTACAGAAACAACAAGTTCCTGACAACTGAAGCCAAAGTTTCCCTCTCACATGCTTACCTTCTTCCCAGTCTTTTATACAGCTCCCAAATTCTCACAAATGTGAACTCCTAACTGCTGGCCAAACTCAAGGCTACCTACAACAAGGTAGTCAGATTTGCTGCTCAACAAACTTATAAATCCCATCGCTGTCTCTCTCTAAAACATCTAAATTGGCTTGAACTACCCCACTACCTTCCCTTCTCTCAGCTCCACATCATTCACTCTGTCCTATACCTACCTTCCTGCTGTCCAGCATTATTGTCCCTCATCTCCAACTATTCTCCTTCTAGACCTCTCCGAAGCTCTACACAAGACCTGCTACAAGTATATAAACCCAAGACCAAATCAGGGTGTAACATATACAGCTATCACCCAACAATTGCTTGGAATAAACTTCCTCTACAAATCAGAACCCTCACAAATCCTAAACAATTTAAATCAGCCACCAAAGAATACCTTAAAAGTCTCTGGGCTTGTCACTGCACTCACCCACCATAAGCACAATCTGCCAATGCCTTTAGTAAATACTCAATACAACATCACCTGACAAACTGTTACTCGCAATATGTATTGTGCTGCATTATGAAACCTTAGATTAAATTTCTTCTTTTCTTAATTTGCGTAAGACTTATATCTATTGTAAGAGTCTCTTAAGAATTTTGAATTTGCTTGCTTTTATAATCCCTCTGTTTACATGTTAATTGTATTTTATGTGGAGCTTCTCTCCCTGGGCCTCAGCTGAAAAAGGGCTACTCAGCTCGTTTAGACAGACCCTTTCAACAAATGAAAAATAAATAAATAAATACCTGCCTCACTGACATATACAGAAGAAACTTCTTCTTTCTTACTGCCATCTCTCCTCTATCCTACCCCAAACTTCACTAACCTTCAAGTCTTACAACTATCCAAACTTGAGCAATGTTATTAGAAATATATCCAGATCTGCAGTAAACTGTAACAATAGAACAGACTACTGCCTAACACTCGCAAGAATTAAACTGGTTAGAACTACCACATCACTTTGCTCTTTCTCAGCTAACTAAAATGCACAGACTTCTTTATTAATCAGAAAATTGCCCAACCCATAACAGCTTAATACAAACTACTCTCCCAATAGAGTTTTACATTTTGGAGAAAAATCCCTTATCGCTATAACCAAGTCCTCTAACACTGCAGGTGACTCTCTGTATTCAAATACTGTGGCTAAACTATGGAACCACATCCCACAACCACTGAAATCCACTCAGAATGCAAACTTGTTTAAAACACAACTAAAACTTCACCTCTCATATCAATGGATCTGCTCCAGTACATCTCCAGGATAAATGACACTGTTATCATATTGTCCAACCATTTCCCTTCACACAGAATCTTATGCCCCACAACTAGCGTCCACCTATACCCAAATAGTTTTACTAGCATCTCTCAGCTATATACATTGTTTTATGACACTGCTCACCCCCATCTCTATACTTCTAATATAAATCTCATAATAACCATTTATATAATCGTTTCTGAACCTGCTTTATATATCACCTCTTAACTACAATATTAACATTTTCGACTCTACCTAGTTCCTTCCTTCACCTTCATTTCTTTGTATTCCTAAGCACTAATCACATGATCTATTATCTATTTGACAAACCCACTAAGACACCTCTTCAAATGCCCAGTGATCAACATCTACTAACGGATAAGTATCTTTTATACTGTAATAGTTGCCATACTTCTCAACTGTCCAGATTTTCACAGAATATCTAGCTTTTTGCCTCATATTTTCGGTCTGTTCCTCAAAAAATGTTGGTTTTCTGCAAATCATTGTCAAATCATTGAGGATTTGAGGTCACAAAATAATGACAGGTATTTCAGTTTCAAAATTCATACCCTTCAGAAAGTTCATGCTAATGGAAAATATGTTATTCTGTCAACTTTCTAAGTTTGTAAGAGGAATATTTAAAAATTGTCCCTAGTTTTGGGCCTTTGTCCACCCACTATTTATGGCTTTGTTCAGATTTCTTGCTCTAAGAGGATAGTTGCCTTTATTTCATATGAATGTAATCAAATTAGCAAATGCATGTGTAACTGTTAATGTATATTATGTAATGTCTATTCATGTATATTACTAAATCCAGCCTTCCATCCCCAGCCCTCCTTTTCCCATTTTTGCACATGGGGTTGGGGTGTCACTTCAACAGTGCTAATTATCTAGATCCAAGGTTTATATCACTGGGTGGCTATTTCAAAATTCTTGTAGTATGTTTGAGTTTTCTCCCCAGACCTTCCAATAAACAAGGGATTTTTTAAACATCTTTACTGAATTATCACTTATGACACGGGCAATCATACTTATATATAATTTGGAATTGCTTCCTGTTGCATTAACATTTACTTATGCTTATATGTACTATTCTGACACTTTAACAAACTGTTATGTTATTTTATTGCATTTTACTTTTATTCTTTACTTGTATATTTGATATTATATCTATGGAGCTTTTCTCCCCAGGACTCCATTGAAAATGGACTCATTCGGCCCAATGGACCATCCTGGCAAACAAACTTCAAATAATAAATAAAATAAATAAATGAAAACAAACCATATTGACATATTCTCTGTTATAAACATTATACATCAGTTATGATCTTCTGTACAGTCTTTGTCAGTCTGGTGTTACACAGATCACTCATCATTCCTCCTCCAAAACATTATTCTGCATGTATTGTTTCCACAATTCCAATTTTTATTATGTAATGTGCTCCTACCCTTTTCTAAATATCTCACTTCCAGTTCTTTTATCTCTGTTACTGTATTCACTACTTCAGATATGGTTGGTTTAGACTATGATTTCCATTTTCTAGCAATTGCTTCCTTGGCAGCCACAAGAACCAAACCCAGCAAGGCCTTTCTATATCTAGGCAACCCAGATCCTGTATCCCAGCTCAAAAAATAATTTCCTTAGGTATACCAATATGCTCACCCTGTATTTCTGACAGAGTAGTCTACAGAACATTTCCAAAGCCTGCCATCTCATTATACTCCAAAAAATATGTTTCTAATTATCTCTTTCTTCCCCATCACAACTTCAACATTTGCAACCTACCTGAGGAAAAATTCTTTGAAGTCTGCTTAGGCTATAAAAATACCTATGCAAATACGTCCAAGCAAAAATACTAAATCTTCTAGACTGTTGCATATTTGGGAACCGTACATATATCCTTTGATTGTTTCTTTGTGAATTGTTCATCCAGTCTCTTTTCCCAATCTTTTCTATCCTTCTCTGATTGATTCCTATAGTTATCATGCAATATTTTATATTCCTTGCTAATTATCTCTTTTTAACAGCAGCTCCTGTTCTAGATTTAGCTAAAAACTCTGCCAGTGCTGATCTTTCACTTAAGATTGCCTTATCCCTTTCTCTTTGCCTAAACTCTGATATCAGTCTTTGATAGGGAAGGCAGACTCTGTCCTGCAGTTGAAATGTCTTTTTGGCGTCTTCCCATTCTGTTACCTTTCCCTCTCTAATTATTTGCTTGTAATACGTTGGCTCTTTTGCCAGTTTTCTCCAGTAAAATACAGCTCCCTCTTGCTAGTTATCTGCACTCCCAGTGTCAGTCATCCCGATCGGCAGAATCTCCTTTCCCCATTCCTGTGCTGGCTTAGTTCCAGAAATACTAAGTGTTACTTTATAAATATTATATTCTGTATGGTTATTGTTATTCTCCTTAAGGCTCTGCATCCAAAATCTCACTCTCTCCTTCCTTGTTTCTTTAGTCCCCCCATTTCATAATCATTCTTCTTTGAATTACAGCTTTCTACATGTGCTATGTATAGCAGCCTTGATTGTGTAGCTATAAAATACCCCTTCAAATTAGGTAATCCTAAACCACCATGTTCTATTGGAAGGATCAGCTTATCCCACTTGACTCTTGCTGTCTTCCGCTCCCAGATAAAGTCCTTCAGATCTTTTTTAATTGCCTGACCTGTGTATAAAACCAAACGGACTAAAAATGTTCACTACTCATATCTTGCTATCCGTATCCATAACCAAGAACTTCCACTTCCTTGGCATAATCTTTTGTTTAGTCTCTTCCCACTTATCCCCAGCATCAATAAAAGAATCCCTTTTAACCCACACTCCTATGCAATTCATTTTATCATGTCCCCATAACCATGGGTATTGCTGAACCAATTTGTATGTGGGTGTGTAGCTTACAGCTATAACAATGTAAAGGGGTGGTTTACTAAATTCAGTTGGACAAACCTAATAAACAAAAGCAAAATAAAATAAAACAATAAATAAATAAATGAATAACAGAAGTCTTGCCCAAAATAATTATTTACAGTTGTGTTTCCACTGATTTAATTTATTTGGCCTATTGCGAAGAACACAATGGTGCAATTAGAAAATGTATACAAAGAATGTTTTGTTCATGCTGAAACACATCCAGGGTGCTTGGAAATTCAAGTTTTTTGCCATTGCTGGAATTGCTTTAGATAATACAGAAAACAATTATTAAATAAAATGGAAGCTGAGTGGCAGGCAAGACTTAATGCCACCCTCTAGCCTGGAATAAATATGTGTTAATTTTTTATTTTTGTTAAGAGTATTCTGATACTAAGGACAAGTTAACTTGTGATATATGCACAGTCTGTGGCTTGGAATTATGTTTTTAACTATGCTGATGTGTTTTTATTATATTTGTTTACAGACCTGTTCAAACAGTTTAATCACTCATTTATTACATAATTCTGTATTGTATTTGCTGACTAAATCATTTTTATGTAGGAAATTTAAATATTTTTCCTTGTTATAATGAAAGCTGTTTTACACTTAAAAATAAAAGTGCTCCCTCTTTGATCACAATAAATTCAGTAGCCAGCACCCGAGTGTGTCAGGCTTTGGTTATTACTTCTATAATTCTTTCAGGAAACTAATGGATCCAACTCCTACAATTTGACAACTCTTTTGACAGAGTATTTTACTGGATTGTGAGAAGCAGACTTTACTGAACTCATGCCATATTCCATTACCAGCTTCATCTTCAAGGGAAGATTGCCTATGGAAAATTTATAACAGCAGAGTTTGCTGACATGGGTAGTTACTAGGCATGCAGCCCAGGCCAAAATTCCTGATTGCTCCAAAACACTGTCCGGTTACGTGACTTGTTCAAGGCCAAACAGTACAGTAAATGAAGGTGGAAAGATTCAAAGCCTGTACCCTTGGCACAAAAAGCTTTAGTCCTTTGAGCTAAGTGCCAGACAGGAGCAATGTACTTCATTATTTTTCCTCACTCATTTCTGTTTAATGAACAAGAACTATATGGTTTGAAAAAAGGTCATTAGGATTGTTTAAAAATATCTAACTAGTCAAAGCTGTAGGATAATTATTATTATACAACGACCCCCTATTAATATTCCAAAACGTGCACACCGATTGGTCAATGTGCACATTGTAAATCAGACTTATACTAATGGAAAAAGCTCTGGTCGCCTGGACTTTTTCCATTAGTATAAGTCTTTTTTTTTTTAGTTGGACAGCAACGGAGAACGGAAGAGCTCCGTTGCTGCTATCTCGCTATGTTAAACGAGTTTAACATAGTGAGATATCTTAAAAAAAAGCAAGGGAGATCTTCCTTTCTCTGTTGCTTTTTTTTAAAGCTGTCTCGCTATGTTAAACTCTTTTAACATAGCGAGACACATTTTTAAAAGCAACGGAGATCTTCCTTTCTCTGTTGCTTCCACACACAGCTCTGATGTATTGCATAACCATATGCATGCGCAGTACATCAGAGCTGCCACAGAATACTGGACAGCTGCGGATGGGCAGCAAGGAGGCATTATACAATGCCATTATTTAAGAAAAGTAAGTATTTTTTTTCTTAAAATGTTACTGTATAATAGCAATAATCCACTTCTGGGTGTGGGTAATGCTGGATTTACC
>NC_056733.1:1030125614-1030220614 GCF_019279795.1 Protopterus annectens
ATGGCCTGCTCTTTAGCTACTCTCTTTAGCATTTTTCTATTTGTTCTGGCTGGGGCCTCTCAGCTGCCCGAAGTTGGTTTAGCTTGAATTGAACAGGTTCCACCATTTAGGACCTGTACTTTTACTGTCTCTATTAAGTAAGAAAGGACTATTCCTACCCTTGAGCATGTTCTGGCAATTTCTGACACAATTTCAGCTACCAGTACTCAGTACTGCAAAACTGCAGACCTTCTTAAACTGAAACTTCCAATCCATGCTGTAGTGACACAGGGAAACATTATTGCCATATTCATAAAAGGGCAGGCTGGCTTCCTGTTAGCAAGAGACCAACATAATCTAATGGTATACTGTAAAGTCTTGTATCCTGGTCAGTGCCCCTCACTAGTCCATATATTAATATATCAGGCAGTAGCTAGATTATTTTACAGTACCACATTATCTCATAACACATTTACTGCAGCTAGATATTCAAAGGAGTCAGTAATACTTGCAGTAGTAACAAATAAACAAGTGCAGTGTTAGTTTTTAAAAGTACACTTTAAACAAAACAGTGGTGCAACAGATAGTGTTGTCACCTGACTGCAAGTAGCTCCTGGGTTTGATTTTCAGCTGGGGTGCCTTCTATGTGGAGTCTGCATGTCCTCCATGTGTTCCCATGGGTTTCCTCCCACATTCCAAAGACATGCAGTAGGTGGACTGAACACTCTAAATTGGCCATAGCTGTGAGTGGGCATGCAAATGTGTGTTGTGGTAGAACTACCACAGCATGGCTAGCCAGCTGGTGGTGTAAACCTTGGCTCTAGATGATTGTCACTGTTGCAGTGACACCCTGTCCCCATGTGCAAAAATGGGAAAAGGGGTTGTGGACAGATGGATGGATGGATGGATGGATGGATGGATGGATGGATGGATGATGGATGGATGGATGAATGGATGGATGGATGATGAATGGATGGATGGATGGATGGATGGATGGATGGATGGATGGATAGATGATGGATGGATGGATGGATGGTGGATGGATTGTTTATTTGTTTATTAATTTATTATATTAGCCTTCGATTACTGGAAACGTCTGACTGTGCAAAACCCCTTTCCAGCAGAAGTCTGGGGAGAAAAACTCCATATTAGTTTTTTCACAAGCAATTTAACATGTACTAACAATACAAATGTACTACATAACACTGAATTATACACAGTTTAACATGTGATCACTATGTTAACTACACTACAGAGCGTGTTTAGTAGGAGTGGGCCTGGCAGGGAGTGCAGTACGACAGGGAGATGGCAGTGTGTGCAGCAAGGGTGGGGCTGGCAGGGTGTGCAGCAGGGGTGGGCCTGGCAGGGTGTGCAGCAGGAGTGGGTCTGGCAGGGTGTGCAATAGGGGTGGGGCTATTAGGGTCCGCAGTAGGGAGTGGGGCTGGTAGGGTGTGCAGTAGGACAAGGAGATGGCAGGGTGTGCAGCAGGAGTGGGCCTGGCAGTGTGTGCAGCAAGGTTGGGGCTGGCAGGATGTGCAGCAGGACTGGGACTGGCAGGGTGTGCAGCAGGGGTGGGGCTGTTAGGGTCCGCAGTAGGGGTTGGGTTGGTAGGGTGTACAGCAGGTTGAGGCCAGCAGGGTGTGCAGCAGGGTTGGGGCTGGCAGGGTGTGCAGCAGGGGTGGGGCTGTTAGGGTCCGCAGTAGGGGGTGGGGCTGGTAGGGTGTGCAGTAGGACAAGGAGATGGCAGGGTGTGCAGCAGGAGTGGGCCTGGCAGGGTGTGCAGCAGGGTTGGGGCTGGCAGGGTGTGCAGCAGGGTTGGGGCTGGCAGGGTGTGCAGCAGGGTTGGGGCTGGCAGGGTGTGCAGCAGGGGTGGGGCTGTTAGGGTCTGCAGTAGGGGTTGGGTTGGTAGGGTGTACAGCAGGTTGAGGCCAGCAGGGTGTGCAGCAGGGTTGGGGCTGGCAGGGTGTGCAGCAGGGGTGGGATTGGCAAAGTGTGTAGTATCAGTTGGACCTGGCAAACAGTGCAGTAGGAGTGGGGGCTGTCGTTATGTTAGTTTGTCTGAGGAGTGGCTTGATGACGGCTGTTTTCCAGAAGGATAGCATTATGTTTTTGGTAATGCATAGGCTGTAAATATGGGTGAGAGGAAGTTTTAGGTGCTCTCTCCACTGATATATAATGGAAGGGAAAAGATTGTCAGAGCAAGAAGGGGACTCTGCGTAGCTATTGCTGAGGTCTTCTTTAATGTCTTTAAGTTGAATCTAGTTAAAACAGAATATTACATTTAAGAGCAAACATCTCGTGTATGAGAGTTACTAGTGTTAATCACACTGCAAGCCAGTAACTTATTCATACTGTACTATGTGATTCAACCTCTGCTTTACTTTTAAGTTAGTAAGTTTTCTGAGCAGTAGCTATGATTTAATGTGTTTGCCTTCTGATATTTCAACTAGTGTGTTTTATTCATATCATATGTGTTTTACATCTTACCGTCATCTGATTATTACTTTAGGGCTATTTTTTCCAGGTTATTCTTTCCTTGAGTTATGGCTCAGAAAGGGTCCCTTTGATACATTTTACCTATCTGCTCAAATAAATAAAATAACAATGTGAAAGCTTAATATTAGACAATTTTTTGCAAAAAATATAGCTATTCTAGTTAACGGTTTCAACAAAAACAGATGAGAAGCGAATAAGCATTATATACCTGGGTTTTCAGTATAACTGTCAACCTCTTAGCACAAGAAATCTGAACAAAACCAAAAATAATGGGGGGACAAAGGCCCAAAAATAGGGACACATCTTAAATTCTGCTGTTATAAATTTAAAAAGTTGTTAGAATAAAAGGCAGTGTGTTGGCATGCATTTTCGGAATAATACAAAATTTGAAACTCAAATGCCTGTCATTATTTAGTGACTTCAGTCCTCAATGATTTGCCAGAAAATCACAATTTTTATGAGGAACAGACTAAAAATATGAAGCAAAAATCTGGACAGCTGAGAGGTAAGGTTTTCAGTGTATCTTGACCCACATCTGACACATCCTACCGTTTGGCTGTAAGCAAGTCACTGAACCAAACAAAAGCTTCAGACTCAGACACTTGTTTCTAGTGAATCTAAACAATTCCACAAAGACTTAAGTCAAACATTCACCACAAACTTGTACTTTAGTTTAATGTCCTAGGCAAATATTTTGATCTAAACACGTGTGTGTGTGCGTGCGTGCGTGCGTGCGTGTGTGTGTGTGTGTGTGTGTGTGTGTGTGTGTGCGCGTGTTGTGTGTGTGTATCTATATTTATGTATAGATAGATATATACAGACAGAGAGGGAGAGAGATAGAGAGATGTATGCAATCTCTCTCACACTCTCTCTCTCTCTCTCTCTCTCTCTCTCTCTCTCTATATATATATATATATATATATATATATATATACATATTTGTATATTTTTTAAGAAATACATACACTCTGTCTGTTAAAGACAGGGACACAGAAATTGCACACTAATGTAAATGGCATAAATAGCCTTTGCAGAGAATAACATTCTACAAAAGCAGTGGACATCATGCTGCCTCAACCAGTAAGGTTTCTACATCACAAGTCGTAGCTCTGGGGTTCATTGATAGGTTCCTTTCCAGTTACTGTATGTGTGGAATTTGTATGTTCTCCTGATGTTTAGGTGGGATTTCTATGACAATTCTGTTTTCTTTCCCGTTCTAAAGTTCTAAAGTATGCTGGTTTGGTAAATTCTCTCCCTCCGTGTGTGTGTGTGTGTGTGTGTGTGTGTGTGTGTGTGTGTGTGTGTGTGTGTGTGTTTGTTTCTGTGTATACATATATACTTCTGTTTTATGTGTGTCTACTTCTTCTTCTTTCAGCTGCTCCCATTACGGGTTGCCACAGCGGATCACCTGTTTCCATTTCTTCCTGTCCTCTGCATCTTGCTCTGTCACACCAACCACCTGCATGTCCTCTCTCACCACATCCATAAACCTTATCCTAGGCCTTCCTCTTTTCCAGTTACCTGGCAGCTCCATCGTTAGCATCCTTTTCCCAATATACCCAGCATCTCTACTCAGCACATGACCAAACCAATGAAATCTCGCCTCTCTGGCTTTGTCTCCAAACCGTCCAACCTGAGCTGACCCTCTAATATACTGATCCCTAACCCTGTCCATCCTTGTCACACCCATTGCACATCTTAACATCTTTAACTTTGCCACTTCCAGCTCTGACTCCTGCCTTTTTTTGTCAGTCCCACTATCTCCAACCCATATAACATAGCTGGTCTCACTACCCTCTTGTATGCTTCTAATTCTATACCTGTACCTATATCTCTCTATATATTTATATATATGTATATATATATGTGTGTGTGTGTGTGTGTGTGTGTGTGTGTGTGTGTGTGTGTGTGTGTGTGTGTGTGTGTGTGTGTGTGTGTGTGTGTGTGTGTGTGTGTGTGTGTGTGTGTGTGTGTGTGTGTGTGTGTGTGTGTGTGTGTGAGTGTCTGTATATATATATATATATATATATATATATATATATATATATATATATATATATAGGTGTGTGTGTGTGTGTGTGTGTGTGTGTGTGTGTGTGTGTGACATGAACAAATACTAAATGTCTTTATTCCTGTAGCTATCTATATATAAAGATGTACATCAACTGTATTGATATGGATCTAGTGGCATTCCTTGTATCGACATTACACTAAAACAATGAGTAAAAAGGACACACAAAAAAACAACCAGTGAAAACCAAAAGAAAAATCTAGCAAGACTAGACTTTCCACTGTATATATCTTATATCAGAGGCAGCATGGGATATATGCAAATGACCCCTTAAAGACACCAGGTGTTTCAACTAAATGGTAATTCTAAATGTCCATGCCATAAGAAGGCTGAAACATGCATGTCCACAGCTAGTGGCTTTATTGGCCTGAATTTGTTCATAAAAAGAAGTCATGATCATTCAGAATTGCCATATTGGTGAAACACCTGATGTCCTTAAGGGGTCATTTGCATATATCCCATGTTGCCTCTAATACAAGAGGTTTAAGGAATCACACACTGGAAAGTCTAGCCTTGCTAGATTTTTCTTTTGGTTTGTATTGACATTATGTCAACATGGCTAACATCAATGCAGTAACGTCAAAACAGAAACATCAACACATTTCTGCACATGCACTGAGGTTACTCTTAAGAACATGTAAACAAAACAAGCAATGTTTTTGCAGGGGGAGCAAGCCCCCCTGCACCCACCCTTATTGGAGGCTGCTCCTCCCACATTCCCTGCACATTATAGATATACTAACTCCAAGATCACACTGTCCCCCAGAAAGGGCAAATTCCCCACCCCCAATCTTGCACAACTGTTGACCTTCTGTTTTATCGACCAAAGTGTGCTGACAATACAGAGGTCCGTTTTACCTCAAATCAAGCAATACCAGGCAGGGAACCTATATGGATGAATAGATAGATAGATAGATAAATAGATAGATAGATAGATAGATAGATAGATAGATAGATAGATAGATAGATAGATAGATAGATAGATAGATAGATATATATATACACACACATACACACACACACATATGTATAATATATATATATATATATATATATATATATATATATATATATATATATATATATGTATGTATGTGTGTATGTGTGTGTGTGTGTGTGTGTGTGTGTGTGTGTGTGTGTGTGTGTGTGTGTGTGTGTGTGTGTGTGTGTGTGTGTGTGTGTGTGTGTGTGTGTACACATGTGTGCACACACACACACACACACACACACACAAACATATATATATATATATATATATATATATATATATATATATATATATATACATACACAGATCTACTTTGGAAATTGGAACTTTCAAAACTTCAAACTTCATATGGTCAAGACCATAACATCGAAGTAAAGTTCAAAACTTCAATAAAAAAAAAAAATGTTAACATTTATGCAGGGGGGCAAGCCTGAAGCCAAATACAATATTTAGAATTGCTAATCTAAAAATAATAATAATAATCACGAATAATAAACTGATAACCATTATTTGAACTGTGGCTGGATAGAGAAGGGAGAAGATATTATTTTTTTTATTCATTTAATGGCTAGGTAAATGAAATGGCTTGAAGACTGATTCAGCTATGACTCTGGAAAATACCTACGTAATAGTGATTACAGCATATTGCATAAATGATCAAACAAAATATGTGCTGTTATTGTAAAATAGTTTAATAATATTGACACTGAGACATTTAGATGAAGAAGACATGATTAGGAACAGTATTATAGGCTGGGGTGCAGACAGACGTCTGAAACTGCATGGTGACAATTAACAACAAAATTTGAACAACAAAATTTTCCCTGATTTTCTGACATAACTACCCCCTTCTGTTGAGTGCCTTATCTTCTATCATGTGAGATGTTGAGCATTTAAAGGCAGCCTCATTACTGTCTGAAATCAATGAGATTTAATAGCTTTATCACTGTGGTGTTAAATAGTGGACCCCATGGAATGTTCACCACCACTGTGAATACAGTCTGTAAAGACTCAGAAATCCTGATAGTGTGACATTTGCCATATTAAACTGCACAGGAAGTCAATAGCCTTGGTATCCTTTCCAGTAATTCCTACTACTTTTCAGTCTTGGCACCTGGTCTTTGTTTGAAGGGTTACTGGATAACAGACATGCAGTTTTACTGCCCCAGATCCCAGCAGAGAATAGGACCATGATTTGTGGCAACTGTCTGGTGATTGATGAGATAAAACTGTAAGTTAAGCAGTCTGCTTGAAACTACAGAGGGGAGGAAGTAAACTCTCACATCCAAAAGGAGGAGGAGAAAATTCTTTCAGATTACTCACAGGTCATATATACCATTAATGTTTCTTTTGTCTATTGTATCGTTTCTTTACTGTAAAACAAAACTATTTCTCAAAAGTATTGTCAGATCTCTGTTATGCTCTGTTACACAACCATTTTTAGCACCCCATTTTACTACCCTTAGTCCATTCAAATGGACTTTACTACCTTTCCATAAGCCCATGAAGCTAAAAATGCTTTCAGATGAAAAGCAAAAAAAATACTGCTTACTGATGCAGAAATCATAAACATTCTTTTATGTCATTTAAGATTTCCTGCGAGCAGCAACTCGGTTATGAAAAGTCTAAACAACCAAAAATAAACAAACCATATGCTGAGGCCAACTTACTTCAGTTTAGGACATGTTGTTTCTGCAACCTATGCTTCCTATTCTGGACACTTCTTCACTGCTCCTTCAGTCAACACACACACACACACGCGAGTGCGCACACACATTCACACACATATACACACACTGGCTGGGATACATGAAGAATGCCAGCTTCCCATTTCATATTTCACAAATCTGCTCTAAGCATTCCTGGTACACTGTGACTTGTAAAATTCAGCGCAGAATCATTAGAACAAATCCTCGCCTCACCATGGCATGGTGAGGTATAAATTGAATATTAAGATGACATTTGTCATAGTTCCGTAAAATGAATCCCAGCTCTGAAATGCTTTGCATAACTCAGGACTGCAGGTGTGACTCAGAAAGATGAATTATTTTATTTATGTATCTATTAGTACAATTCATAACAATGTATCACTTACTGTAATTCAACATTGCGGAACTTAATTTAATTCAAAACACTGCTACTTAGTGTAACTTACTGCAGTCTACCTTTTTCCCCTCAGTTTTTGTGTCTTGTGGCTCATCGCTGGCAGACTGAGGTATTTCTCCTGACTGCTGAGTCTACCTACCCCTCTCCTGCTCTCCCCCTAACTAACTCAGATAATCATCAGACATAGTGAGGAAATCAAGGTGTCCCAGGTCCCAATTTTACTCTTTTGGGACGGTTTCAAAACTTTATTCCCCATCCACACGTATGTCAGTCATAGTGCCTTTTTTAGGCAAGGTTCAAATGACAAATTCACCACCGTAACAGGTACAAGCAAGCAAAATCTGAGGGTAATGCTACTCAATGCTAGAAGTCTAAACCTCAAAATGCACTCACTCGAGGCACTCCTTAAAATGGAGGACATTGACATCTGTACAGTGACAGAGACCTGGTTCAAAGCTCCAGAGAGCACCCCTGCATTACCAGGCTATAATTCATACCACACCTTTCGGCCACCAAACCCGGACCGAAACACTAAAGGTGGAGGCGTGTCCATATTCATTAAGGATATCCTATCCACACCTCCAAGCTAGTTGCTCAGCATAATGCATCCGAGATTATCCAAGTTCAACTAACTCTGGGCAAAACCGCAATCCAGATTGTAGCTTGCTACAGACCCCCCACCATGCCCCAGGATTCCCACTCCTCTTTTCTTGATACACTGGAAAATATTAAGGTACAACCCAACACTCTAATAATGGGTGATTTCAACTACCCTTAGCATTAACTGGGAAAACTACTCATGTACCAACTCTTTTGCTCAACGTTTTCTGGAAATCATCAATTCCAATGCTTTGGATCAACTTATCCACACCCCCACCAGAGGCAGCAATATCCTTGACCTGGTCATCACCAACATGGGTGACCAGTGTTCCACACCAGAGGTCAGCTCCTCGTTGGTCAGATCCAATCACAAGCTAATCACCCTAGATATCCACATCCCTCTCCCACCCCCCATTAGGAAAACAACCGTAAAAAATTTCTCCAAAGCCAACTTCACGCTTCTTAAGACAGAAGTGGCAAACTTCATGACACCCATGCAGATGGACAATAGAGGTATGACTGCTGAATCCTACACAAATGCACTTTATAAGCACTTGTACGAGTGCATGGATCATGCTATCCATAACAGAACCAAGATGCTATCCTCCAAAAAAAGGAAGCCAGTCTGGTGGTCTTCTGCCATAAACAAACTCTACAACAGAAGAAAGAAACTGTTGCAAAAAAGAGTAAAATCCCACGATTGGAGGAACTCCCTGGTCAGCCTCAGTAAGAAGCTGAGATCCCTCATAAAATCCTCCAAAGCTAGTTATGAAAACAAAATTGCCACTGATTCTAAAGACAACCACAAAGCATTCTATAGCTATGTTAAAAATCTCAATGGCAACACTCAGATCTGCTCTGAGTTACAGCACAATGACACTAAATATACAGAACTAACTGATATTGCCAATATCCTGGCAGATAGGTTCAGTGCTAACTTTACCCTCCTCTCACCCCCTAAAGGGCCCATCTTTATACTGGAAGAATGCAAAGTTCCTGTAATCACGACTGCACAGGTAAAAACTTCACTCTCCAAAGCCAAGAACACAGCATCCATGGGACCTGACAACATCCCAGGCTGCCTTCTACATGAACTAAAGAATGAACTGGCACTTCACCTAAGTACCATGTTCAATCATAGCCTCACCTCAGGCTTTGTGCCCATTGAATGGCACACCATGGCAGTTATCCCACTCCACAAAGGGGGGGGGGCCACAACAGACCCCGGGAACTACCGCCCCATTAGCCTGATGAGCCTCGTCTGCAAGGCCATGGAACGTATCATCATGGAACTCATAAACAAAGACATTGGAGATCTCCAAACCCTGGACCCCACACAGTTTGGGTTTGTAAAAGGCAGATCTTGTCTCCTAAACCTGATAGACTTCTTTGAAGTAGTCACCAAGGCCATGGATGAGGGTAAGGTGGTTCACACAGCCTATCTAGATCTCGCCAAGGCGTTTAACACCATCCCCCACTCTGGAATTATAGATAAACTCACTAAACTAGGTATAAATCATTATGTCACAAGATGGGTTGCCAACTGGCTTACTGAAAGAACCCACACTGTGAAAGTAGCAGACTCCAAATCAGACTTCAGACCAGTGACAAGTGGAGTACCACAGGGTTCAGTCCTGGGTCCTCTCCTGTTTGGTATCTACTTCTCTGAAGTACAGGCTAACACAGAAAGTCTTTGGCTAACTAAATTTGCAGATGACTGCAAACTAGGAGCCATAATTGAAACTCCTAATGATGTGGACATCCTACAAAAGGGCCTCACTGAGACAGATGCCTGGTGTCAAAGACATGGTCTCAAGCTCAATGCCAAAAAGTGCATTGTCATCCCCTTTGGTAAAAATTCTGTACCCATTAACTACCACATAGGCAGTAGTCTACTTAACACCGAAAGTGTGATAAGAGACCTTGGGACACAGGTGGACAGTAGTCTCTCCTTTGATAATCACATCGCCAAAGTGGTCAGGAAATCCTTCTACGTGGCACACCTCATCACAAAAGGTTTCTCATCCAGAAAAAAAGAGGTCATTGTTTTCCTCTACTCATCACTCATTAGACCCATTATAGAGTACAACGCCCCTTTTGGTATGTACCTCACAAGACATCTACAACAACTGGAAAGGCCGCAAAAATACCTCACAAAGAGGATTACTGGCCTCAAACAGATGCCTTACGCAGACCGTCTCAAAAAACTCCAGCTTTACTCCATTGCATATAGCCTATTCAGAGGCGATCTCTGCCTAACATACAAAGCTATGTCAAACCCAGAGCTTTTGGACATGCTCCACTTAAAGAAATCCAAATCCTTCCGAGCTACATGCTCTAGGGACCTAAACCTTGTCACCACAATAAACAGAACATGCTGGAGGGATAGATTCCTGTCCCAGAGACTTCCCATACTCTGGAACAGACTACCTATCTATGTCAAACAGAGCTCCTCATTAGCACTCTTCAAGAAAAATCTTGATGATTGGATGGGTAATAGGAAATTCACCCTGGGGATCACTTCTGTGGTTCTGCTTGACAGGGGCACAGGAAAATAATTTTCTTGGGTGGCGAAAGCCAGGGTACATTTTTGGCTAGGCTTGTATAGGCCCTAGGGCCAATAGCCTAGTACCTACCTATGAACCTATGAACCTATGAACATTGTGGTCAAGACAGACAGTGTGCAGAGCATGACAATCTGACCTCACCTGTGGAAGGAACTAATGTCAACAAGCTGTCCCGCCCTTCCACAGGAAGTAGTCCACACTTGTTTCCCCAGCTTCTGACATAGAAATCTGCTTATGTTGTGTGCATAATACACATGCCTCCCCCCAAGCCAGGCATTTCCATCATCCCCTAACAACACCCAAGACACCCATGCTACTACTTAAATTCAAGTCAACTGCATCATAGTTAGGGCTTTACCCCCTCTGCATCATTCTTCACAGTGTTACATACTGTAATTCACCAGTGCCATCATATTTAGGGTATTACCCCTCTGCATCATTCACCAGAGTGTTACATACTGTAATTCACCATTGTCATCATAGAGCATTATCCCTCTGTATTAGTTCCACAGTGTTACATAGTGTAATTCACTAATGTCATCATAGTTAGGGCATTACCCCTCTGCATCATTGTCCACAGTGTTACATACTGTAATTCCCCAATGCCATCATAATTAGGGCATTACCCCTCTGCATCATTGTCCACAGTGTTACATACTGTAATTCACCAATGCCATCATAATTAGGGCATTACTCCTCTGCATCATTGTCCACAGTGTTACATACTGTAATCACCAATGCCATCACTCTGCATCATTCATCACAGTGTTACATACTGTAATTCACTAATGTCATCATTGTTAGGGTGTTACCCCTTCTGCATCATTCGCCACAGAGTTATATACTGTAATTTACCAATGTCATCATAGTTAGGGCATTACCCCTCTGCATGATTCTCCACACTGTTACAAACTGTAATTCACTAATGTCATCATTGTTAGGGAGTTACCCCTCTGCATCATTTTCCACAGTGTTATATACTGTAATTCACCAATGTCATCATAGTTAGAGCATTACCCCTCTGCATCATTCTCCACAGTGTTACATATTGTAATCACCAATGCCATCATAGAGCGTTATCCCTCTCCATCACTCACCACAGTGTTACATACTGTAATTCACCAATGTCGTCATAGTCAGGGCATTACCCCTCTCCATCACTCACCACAGTGTTACATACTGTAATTCACTAATGTCATTATAGTTAGGGCATTACCCCTCTGCATGATTCTCCACACTGTTACATACTGTAATTCACTAATGTCATCATTGTTAGGGAGTTACCCCTCTGCATCATTTGCCACAGTGTTATATACTGTAATTCACCAATGTCATCATAGTTAGGGCGTTACCCCTCTGCATCATTGTCCACAGCATTACATACTGTAATGCACCAATGCCATCATAATTAGGGCATTACCCCTCTGCATCATTGTCCACAGTGTTACATATGGTAATCACCAATGCCATGAATGGGTGTTACCCCTCTGCATCATTCATCACTGCTACATACTGTAATTCACTAATGTCATCATTGTTAGGGAGTTAACCCTCGGCATAATTCGCCACAATGTTACATACTGTAATTCACGAATGCCATCATAATTAGGACATTGCCCCTCTGCATCAATGTCCACAGTGTTACATACCATAATTCACCAATCATAATTAGGGCATTGCCCCTCTGCATCATTGTCCACAGTGTTACATGCTGTAATCACCAATGCCATCACAGGGTGTTACCCCTCTGCATCATTCATCACACTGTTACATACTGTAATTCACTAATGTCATCATTGTTAGGGAGTTACCCCTCTGCATCATTTGCCACAATGTTACATACTATAATTCAAAAATGCCATCATAATTAGGGAGTTACCCCTCTCCATCATTGTCCACAGTATTACATACTGTAATTCACCAATGCCATCATAATTAGGGCATTACCCCTCTGCATCATTGTCCACAGTGTTACATACTGTAATCACCAATGCCATCACAGGGTGTTACCCCTTTGCATCATTCTCCATAGAGTTACATACTGTAATTCACCAATGTCATCATAGTTAGGGCGTTACCCCTCTGCATCATTCTCCACAGTGTTACATACTGTAATCACCAATGCCATCATAGGGCGTTATCCCTCTCCATCACCCACCAGAGTATTACATACTGTAATTCACCAACATCATCATAGTCAGGGCATTACCCCTCTCCATCACTCACCACAGTGTTACATACTGTAATTCACCAATGTCATCATAGTCAGGGTGTTACCCTTCTCCATCACTCACCACTTTGTTACATGCTGTAATTCACTAATGTCATCATTGTTAGGGAGTTACCCCTCTGCATCATTTGCCACAGTGTTACATACTGTAATTCACCATTGTCATCATCTTGAAGATAGGATGTTGTTACCATGCAGAAGGAAATATTTCTGCAAATTTTATGTGTGTAGATATCAACTTAATTAGATATAATATGAAATGTCAGAAGCGGCAGATAGCAGCAAACATCTATGCAGAAAGGATGAGGGCAGCACAGCTAGCTGAAGGAAGAAGCAGAGGTCAATAGGAGGACTGGCAATAGAAATGCACATTCTGTTTCCTAAAAGGGGTGGTACAAGGTTACCGAAAATAGTGACCTCCACAGGTAGATTGAAAGTAAATATCCAATCCCACTAGCAGTGATACATACTACAGTAAAAGCAAAAAGCATGTGTGTGTGTGTGTGTGTTTGTGTGTGTGTGTATGTATATATATATATATATATATGGTTCTATATATATATATATATATATATATATATATATATATATATATATATGTATATATATATATATATATATATATATATATATACATATATATATATATATATATATATATATATATATATATATATATAATATCAGTATACAAAGTGATTGATATATATCTGGATCTGCTTTGAAAGGTCAAACCTCACATTATCAAAATCCATTTTCGCAAGAAGAAAATTGCAAAAGCTTAAATACCTGAACGGCAAATTTTTCTCAGGGTATGTAAACACTTGCCCAACATGCCCTTTTCTCCACTGTAGTATGATCCCAGAGTTGGTATATATAGTTATGTGGGGTGTGGGGGGTATAGCCCCCCACTTAGTTGGGTTTTACTTACTTCGGTGTGTCTTTCATTTAAGTCTGGGCAAGTGCTTACTTACCCTGGGGAAAAATTCACTGTTTGGTTACATAAGCTTTCATAATTTTCATTTTATGAAAATGGATTTTGATTATATGAGGTTCAACCTTTCAAAGTAGCTATATATATATATATATATATATATATATATATATATATATATATATATATATATTTGGTTGATTTTGCTTTTAGTTGCCATCTGTTTCAGTCAACACACTTTGGTGATGGCAGTACAACACAATTCCCAGGGCCTGGGGAATATGCCCTTTCCCCAGTATTGTACAATTTTAGAATTCCTATAGATAATTAACAGGGGGTATGGGGGTGCAGGGTTGGGCTCACCCCCCTTGCAAAATGCAATGTTATTTCTTTTTTTCTTTTAGTTTTGCATGCACCAAGGTTATCGTTCTATGTTGATGTTTGCTTTCTTGACATAAGGTAAGTCGACATTTGGGTCTATTGATCTAATTTACTAGATCCATGTATTGTAGCATAGCATGTCAGGTTTTGGAAACTAAGATGCTTAAGTAAACCTAAACAGTAGCACATTCTTGGAACAAGTACAAAAAGTGTTGCATTTGTGTCAACATGTGATGTAAATTTTTCTTCATGTAACTACATGTGAATGAAATTATTGTTATTGTTCCTTTAACCATGACCAAGTGTTTATCACCTTATAATTTTCTCAAAAGTAATGTGTCCAGTTTTAGACCTTTGTTTAAACTCTGTATAAATAGCATAATTTTACAACAGAAAATATTGATAATTCCTATTCTTGTCCCTTAAATTCTTTCTGAGTCGTTTTATCTACCAGTCTTTCCTTGGGAATTAATGTAACAGTGATTGCTCAATAATTTTTGCTCTTGAAACACAATGAGTGGGGATGCAATCAGGTATTACATAATTGGACTACCACATCTGGAATTAGAGTGTCCAAATAAAACATAAAATTAGACTACCACACCTGGAATTAGATTTGGTAAATGTAGCATTACGGCATAACCTGCACAGATTGCAGAAACGTTACTTTAGACATGATGTCCTTGACTGAATGCTATAGTTGTAGCCAATATAGAGGATAGGGATAGTTACTTCCCTAACTTCAAAGAAAACAAATTGAGAAAACTGACTGAAGTTCCACAGAGTACAAAAAAGTCTTTAGCAAACAAACCAATGTAGACCACCACAATCCTTCGATAAAACACTAATTTAATATGACAAGGCAAAATTCAACAAGCAGTTTTTAACACAGATAAGCTGGCTCTGCCCTTCTTCAGATGAAATAAAAACAATCTTAGTCACATTTAAATACCTAATTCAAAACAGTTTCCAACCAATCAAAATTTATACTGCACCCTCCTATCTTTGAGGGCGGGTTTCATAGAAATAAATTCATTTAGTCCTGGTGTCCTATGGGCTAAAAGCTCAATTATCCACTTTGCTTCTTCTCTCTCAGTGGCATCTACTAAGCTACCCTTTCTTATACTAGGAAATACATTTGCAATAGCTCTAAATCTAAACTGATGGTCATTATTTACTTCTATATGTTTATAAAGTGCATTGTGTATATTTCTAGTTCTTATGCATGAAAAATGTTGCAAAATTCTAACTTTAAACATATTATTTGTTTTTCCCACGTAAAATGCTTTGCATTGCCGACACTCAGCTAAATAAATTATACTATTTGTTCTAGAATTGGCATTCGCTTTAAAATAAAATAATTTCCCTGTTACTGGATGCTTAAAAACAATCTCTTTATTAATAAAGTGACATGCCTTGCATAGAAACAGAAAAACAAAACGGAGCCAGCAAACAGTGATCAATTAATCTGTATTAAATTTGTAACATCACAGCAGAAAAAAAATCATACCGGTTTCGGCTGGTAAATTACACAGCCTTCATCAGTATATCAAAAATCAGAGTATTTCCTGCTTCTTAAATATGTAGGGATACATTCTCATTGGTGGAAACATTATAACTGTTCATTAAGTCCTGGAGGGAAAAGCCCACCCAGCTTAATGATCCACTTTTTTTCTTTTCTATTTAAGATCTCATGCCAACCAATTTTGTTTCTACGGTCACCCTGAATCACATCAATAATAACAAATAAAAATAATGCTGATGGGTGTGACAACTGGTGCTTGTACAATGCATTTGTGAGCTTTTTCTGTTTAATATTACTATAGTGTTCAGAGATACGTAACCTTACACATCTGGAAGTTTGCCCAATGTAAAATGCACCACATTTGCATGTGGCCATGTAAATGGCCCAATCAGTGCTACAATTACAAAAAATGTTAATATCAAAGACCTTTGCACAATTGCGACTTGAAAATTCCTTGGTACTGCATATATATTTACAGTTTACACAATGTCCACAGGGAAAACAACCATACAGACTATGTCCAGAAATAGTAGTTTGTATTTTATTCCTGCCTCTCATATCACTAGTTTTGTAATGGTTGAAATAAGATTTCAGGTTTTTACCATTTCTATAAGAGAACATACATTTCTGGGAAATAATCCTGGCAACATCTGGATCACTCTGCAAAATATTCCAATGACGCTGTACAATATTAACAAAACCAATGGTATTCCTCCCATATGTTGTTGTAAGTCTGAGTGGTTTGGATGGTGCATTATCTTTGTCCTTATCCTTATATTGAAGTAACTGACTACGCTCCATGCCTTGTACCTGCCTCATAGCATTTGTTACAGCCCCTGCCTTATAGCCTCTTTGTTTAAACCTATGTCTAAGGTCCTCCGAATTTTTTTGATATGTAGAATGTTGCGAACATATCCGTTTAGTCCTGATGAATTGGGATTTCGGGATATTATTGGCTATGTGTGGAGCATGAAAACTTGTAGCATGCAACAATGAATTGTACTGAGGGAATTTCCTATGAGTCTCACTCTCAAGCGTGCCATCAGAGAGTTTCCGTACAACCACATCCAAAAAAAATCATCTTATGGGTATCATGCTGTTCCGTAAACCCTAGACCCCATTCATTGTTGTTCAAATACTCTACAAAAGCCAACAGACTAGACTCAGTACCTCTCCACACTAGCCAGATATCATCAAGATATCGTCTCCAAATATCCATATCTGAAAGAAAAATATTTCTGGTGGAATCATAAATTAACTTGGTTTCAACATAGGCCATGAAAAGATCAGCGTATATGGGGGCAAAAGAAGCCCCCATAGCCGTGCCCTTGATTTGCCAATAGCAATCATCTTTATAATAAAAAACATTGCAAGTCAGGACATATCTAGCCATGTCTACCAGGAATTCATTAAATGTTGGCTCATATAGACCTGAATATTCCAACCAATAAGCCAAGGCATGAAGGCCAGCTTGATGTGGGATGTTGGTATATACAGCACATACGCAAGCTGCATAAATACCAATCTTCATCCAACTGGGCATCAGATATGATTTGTAGAAAACTTGTAGTGTCATTCAATCTAGACTGGAGAAAACCTAACAAAGGTTTGAGATGTTTAGTCAAAAACAAAGAAAGGGGTTCAGTTAGATATTTTCTTCCAGACACAATGGGTCTCCCCGGTGGATGTGTAAGATTTTTGTGCACCTTCGGAAGAAAATAAATGTATTGAGGGCTACATTCCTTGATTGTAAGTTGAAATAAAGTATCTTTGGAAATTACACCCCTGTCCAAGGCATTTTTAAGGAAAAGCTCAATACACTTACCAAACCTATGTACAGGGTCATTGGGCATATGATTATAATATCTAGTGTCAGATAATTGTCTGAGGGCCTCACTGTTATAATCTTCCCAATTCTGTACTACAACTGCCCCACCCTTGTCTGCTGCTGAAATCACAATTTGTTTGTTTCTCTGAAGTTCCAACAAGGCTTGCTTCTCCCTAAAAGTCATATTATTATGTTTCCAAGCCAAACTGGAACCCTGAAAATGGACATCCCTAAGAACACTCTTTTGAAATTGATACACCACAGCATTCATAGGTGGTGAGAAATTGGAAGCATGGTATGTAAATTTCCCTTTTTCAAACTCCAGACCAGAATCTCCAAAAAACATTTTCAAATTAATTAATCTACAAAAATTAGACAGATCTTGTGCAAATGTATCTTCAGAAATGATGGTACCAGGAATAAAGTTGAGACCTTTATTCAAAATTTTAACATGTAGATCAGATAGAACATAATCAGACAAATTTAGAATATTATTAACAGTGTTAGAATTCAAGTCCCCAATGCCAACTCCAAAGGTCCCTGTACATTGTGTATTCTTTTTGTGTTTGCGCCCACCCCGTCTACGTGTGCTCCTAAAGGGGCTACCCCCGGGCTTCTTTTGGGCAATGGTGATCCTGTTGCTGTCAGGGATTCATTGTCAGTGCCTGATGATGTATCATCCCATGAGGAAGTAACATTTGGATTACTTTTTCTTAAAATGGATCTGGGCCTTTTCCTTTTTTTGTCTGATATTGGGAGATTATTAAATCTCACATGCTTAGATTGAAAAGAGAATGGATTGCCCCGAGAGTAATCCTCTTGGTCTCTGTTAAATTTTTTCATCTTGCGTGACCGTAATTCAGCATCAAATTTTTTCAGGTCCTGAGCCACTCTATTCAGTTTACCCTCAAAAGAAGGCTCCTGTTCGAATTTTTTTAACTTGTCTGCCAAAATCATGATTTCTGAAAGCCCCTTATCTATAGCTCTGTTGTGAAATTTATATAATTCCACCACAAAAGACATTGTGGCTTCATGTTGTATTTTCGCCCATTGTGTGGTTAGTTCATCATCTGCATCACTCACATGCGGAATAGTCCTTATTCTTAGTCCCCTAGGGGTAATATTGGCTGCTTGGTAAGCCTTGAAAAGCTTACTATGCCATACATTAGCTCGTAAGGCCCTAAGTGACCTATTCAGGTCATCAATTAGATTTTGACTTGTAATATCAGGGTTAATATTCCCCACCATGTCTCCATTCACATCATTAGGATTAAGGCCAAAACCCCTTAAATCCTCTCGATCAGCCACTAAACCAGAAATAAGACTAGATAAATCCATAATGGCAAGAATATTAACCACTAAAACAAAATGTAGCTGCCAATAATGGTCAGTCAATGATACCACGACAGCGAAAATAAATTATTGAAAAGGACTATAGCAACAACACCAGCTGCGTCCAATTCAGATTACTAATAAGTAGAAAATCTATAGCTTCATCTATAGGTCCCCCCTGTGCTAATACATATGCAAATTTGGTTTTGTCATTTTGGGAGAGATGTTTTGTGCTAGGGAGCCAAAACAGATGGAAAAAGCATCTATTTCTTTATAGACGTTTTGTAGATGATGTTTTTATTTTATGGGAAGGGGAAAAGAGAGAACGAGTACTTTTCATAGAATATTTGGAACATACCACAACTTTTTTCAAATTTTCTCTCACATGCTCAGATGAAGCTATAGATTTTCTGGATGTTAGAATCAAAAAAGAAAGATCTGGCTTTGTTACTTCCTTGTTTCGAAAAGAATGCTGGAAAAATAATTTACTTACTTATGATAGTATGCACCCCAGACATACATATAAGAATATAATAAGGGGTCAGGTAAGTAGAGCCTCAAGGCTTTGTACTAAAGATAGTGATTTTGAGGAAGAATTGATGAATATGGAACATATTGTTAAAAATAGAGGTTATAATGAGAGGTTAATAGTAAGTGAATTAAGTCAGGGCAATATACATAGAAAATCTGTATCTTCATTCAAGACAACTTCATCAGAAGAGCAACATGGCCATAAATTTGCATTTAATAGAATGACATTCACGTATAGTAGTAATATACATGGTGTATGTGACATTATCAAGAAAAATTGGCATATACTTTTATCTGATGATAAAATAAAAGAAATAGTAGGGATAGAACCCAAATTTGGATTTAGAAGAAATAAAAATGTGAAAGACATTTTAACACAAGAAAAGAGTAACCACAAGAAAAGTTCCATTTGTCAAGTAGGTACAAAACCATGTGGGCTATGCAAGGCATGTCACTTTATTAATAAAGAGATTGTTTTTAAGCATCCAGTAACAGGGAAATTATTTTATTTTAAAGTGAAAGCCAATTGTAGAACAAAGAATATAATTTATTTAGCTGAGTGTCAGCAATGCAAATCATTTTACGTGGGAAAAACAAATAATATGTTTAAAGTTAGAATTTTGCAACATCTTTCATGCATAAGAACTAGAAATATGCACAATGCACTTTATAAATATATAGAAGTAAATAATGACCATCAGTTTAGATTTAGAGCTATTGCAAATGTATTTCCTAGTATAAGAAAGGGTAGCTTAGTAGGTGCCACTGAGAGAGAAGAAGCAAAGTGGATAATTGAGCTTTTAGCCCATAGGACACCAGGACTAAATGAATTTATTCCTATGAAACCCGCCCTCAAAGATAGGAGGGTGCAGTATAAATTTTGATTGGTTGGAAACTGTTTTGAATTAGGTATTTAAATGTGACTAAGATTGTTTTTATTTCATCTGAAGAAGGGCAGAGCCCGAAAGCGCTTATCTGTGTTAAAAACTGCTTGTTGAATTTTGCCTTGTCATATTAAATTAGTGTTTTATCGAAGGATTGTGGTGGTCTACATTGGTTTACTTGCCTAACTTACTTGCACCAGTTATGGTTTACTCTTAGCTGAAGTTGTTAGTCAGTTGATCATCCTGACTGTATGGCATGAGCTGAAGGTTTGTGACAAATTAAATACCTTGGAAGAGCAGCATGTAATTTTAGGCTGGGGATAAAAGAGGAATTGTGGATGATTACACCAGAAAGTTAGTATCTGTGTATTTATTTGTTTGTTTGTTTGCTGTCATGTTAGCCCCCTTAAAGAGGAAACTTGGGCACTGAACAATTATAAAAAGATTGTAAGTTTTCTAAAGTTAATGTTAGAAAGAACAAAGTGATGTTGAAGAGTTATTAGTAGGAAAAATACCCTTAAGATAAATGTTATTTGGATGTAATAATTATATCTACAGTAAAGCTACAAACTATTTTAATGTGCACAAAATATTAAGCAGTGCAGCAGAGACAGATGCTAGTTGGAAAACTTTGCTGAGATTTGCATAGCTTTTAGAACATTTTTGGATTTGTAATTACTCTTAAATCAGCTATCAGTGCATTGCATTCAATGATTAGGAAGCTACTATATTTTGCACCTCCAGTTAAGTCCTATTTTTAGTGAAGGCATTTGTTCGAAAATGTAATAGTCAGCCTGGTTAGTGAGGATGTATTTTTCTGTCTGTGCCTCAATTTCCAAGACAGGTCTGAGGCTGTATAAAGTGAAACGCTGACATAAGCATGTTGAAGAAAAATCTATTCAAGCTGTTTTGAAAGAACTTTAGTTTCTGCTAGTAAGACAAAATTAATTGTCAAATCTGTTGCTGGTATAATGGACTATAGTGTTTAGGCTTTCGGAAAATGCTGGATGTAAGGAAACAGAACGGAAGAATGAAGTGTCTAGATAGTCTATTCATGCTTATAGACTTGACCGCCTGGGATCTCTGAAGTTTTGAATTAGTTGTCATATTTATTTCTGTGAAATAAAACAGACAGGTGGAGTTTGAATATCTAATATTTTAAAAAATATTTTGACTTGTAAACTGCTGGTACAAAAATATATGATGTGCATCCGACGTCCTGAACTGTATTTCAGAGACTGAAAATATGTGAAAGTACAACTGAAAAAAAATTGTTTAAATGAAAAATATTCCATTTTGAAGATGATACTTTTAAAATATATGTTGAATTCAGTTCCTTTTGAAAGAAAAGACTGCCAGTCTGTTTTAAAATAACATTTATATGTAAGTAGGTACTAGGCTATCTGCCCGAGGGCATTTATAAGCCTAGCCAGAGTGTGTCGCCGCCCCATTGATTAATTAACTGAGCCTCTGTCAAGAAGAGCCAATGAAGTGATCCCAGGGGTGTATTTTCTGTTACCCATCCACTCGTCAATGTTTCTCTTGAAGAGTGTTAGTGAGGGGCTCTGCCTAATGTAGTTAGGAATTTTGTTCCAAAGCATGGGGAGTCTCTGTGACAGGAATCTATCCCTCCAGCATGTTCTATTTATTGTTGTGGTGAGGTTTAGCTCACTAGAGTGTGTGGCTCGCAATGACTTGGATTTCTTTAGGTGGAGCGTGTCCATCAATTCTGAGTTGGACATGGCTTTGTAAGTCAGGCAGAGATCACCTCTGAGTAAGCAATATGCCACTGAGTACAGCCAGAGTTTTTTCAGTCAGGCTGCATAGGACGTATGTTTGAGACCAGTAATTTTCTTGGTGAGGTACTTTTGTGGTCTTTCCAGCTGTTGGAAGTGTCTTGTGAGGTACATCCCAAATGGGGCATTGTACTCTATGATGGGTCTAATGAGTGACGAGTAGAGGGGCACTATAACCTCTTTATTTCTAGATGCGAACCCTTTAGTAATTAGATGGGCCACATAGAAGGATTTCCTAACTATTTTGGCAATATGATTGTCAAAGGAGAGATTACTATCTACCTGGGTCCCTAGATCTCTTATTACCTCTTCTGTATTAAGGGGGCTGCCACTTATGTGGTAATTCGTGGGTGTTTTGTTTTTCCCAAACAGGATGACTATGCATTTTTTGGTATTTAGCTTGAGACCATGACTTTGACACCAGGTGTCCATCTCAGTAAGGCCCTTTTGGAGGATGTCCATGTCAGCCAGAGAGTCAGTTATGGCTCCCAGTTTGCAGTCATCGGCGAACTTGGTTAGCCATAGTCCTCCAGTGTTTGCCTGTACTTCTGAGAAGTATATGCCAAACAGTAGGGGTCCCAGGACCGAGCCTTGCAGGACACCACTTGTGACTGGTTTAGAGTCGGACCTTGAGCCCGCTATTCTTACCATGTGAGTTCTGTCTGTAAGCCAGTTGGCAACCCATCTCATGACATAGGGGTTTATGTTCAGACTGGTGAGTTTTTCTATAATACCCGAGTGGGGAATGGTGTTGAAAGCCTTGGCAAGGTCAAGGTAGGCTGTGTGAACCACCTTTCCCTCATCTATGGCCTTGGTGACTGTCTCGAAGAAGTCCACCAGGTTTAGTAGACATGATCTGCCCTTAACAAAGCCAAACTGGGTCTGGTCAAGTGTTTGGAGGTTTCCAATGTTTTTGTTAATGCTTTCCATGATGATGCGCTCCATAGCCTTGCAGACCAAGCTAGTCAGGCTTATGGGGCGATAGTTACCAGGGTCAGTTGTGGCCCCTCCTTTGTGGAGAGGAATATCCATTGCTGTGCGCCATTCTATGGGCACATAGCCTATGGCGAGGCTGAGGTTGAACAGCGTGTTTAGGTGGGGGGTTAGTTTGTTCTGTAGTTCGTGCAAGATGCAGCCTGGGACACCATCTGGTCCCATTGACACTGTGTTTTTGGCTTTTGAAAGGCTTTTTTCACCTGTGTGTCTGTGATTTTTGGGACACTACACTTTTCCGGTATTGTTGTGGGCCCTTTTGGAGATGAGAGGAGGGTGAAGTTTGCACTGAATCTATCTGCCAGGATGTTGACAACATCAGTAGGTTCAGTATATTTTGTGCTATTTTGCACTAGTTCAATGCATATCTGTAAGTTGCCCCTTAGATTCTTAACATAGCTAAAGAAGGCTTTGTGGTTATCTTTTGAATCCTTGGCTATTTTTCTTTTGAAGTTAGCCTTGGATGATTTCATGAGGAACCTCAGTTTCTTACTGATACTGATCAGGGATGTCTTTCCTTCTTGGGATTTGCTATTTGTCTGAACTAGTTTCCTCCTTCTATTGTATAGCATGTTTAATGCAGGGGTCCACCAAACTGGTTTCCTTCTCCTAGAGGAGTGAGTCTTGGTTTTGCTAGGGATGGCATGATCCATGCATCCTTGTAGGTGTTCATAGAGTGCATTTGTAAAGGTTTCTGCTTCTTGGGCAGCGTTATCCTTTAGTGTAGGGGCTGTGAAACGTACCACCTCTGTCTTAAGTAAGTTGAAGTTTGCTTTGGAAAAGTTTTTTACTGTGGTTTCCTTAGTTGGGGGTGGTGGTGGGGTGTGGACATTCAGAGTGGTTAATTTATGGTCTGATCTAACCAGTGACGGGTTGACCTCTGGTATGGAACACCTGTTGCCCATGTTGGTGATGACCAGGTCCAATATGTTTTCTCCTCTGGTAGGGGAGTTTACCAGCTGATCCAGGGCATTTGAGTTGATGAATTCCAGGATGCACTGAACCTGGGAATTTGTACTCGAGTAGTTTTCCCGGTGAATGGTAGGGTAATTGAAATCGCCCAATATCAGGATGTTTGGTAGGACCTTCATGTTTTCCAGTGTCTCCAGAAAGGTGGAGTGGTGGTCCTGGGTCATGGAGGGTGATCTGTAGCAGGCCACAATTTGCATTGCAGATTTGCCCATTGTTAGTTGCACATGCATGATCTCAGAGGTATCATGCTGTGCCACTAACCTGGAGGTGTAGGTATCCTTGATGAATATAGATACACCCCCTCCTTTTGTGTTTCAGTCCGTGTTCTGTGGCCGAAAAGTGTGGTATGAGTTGTAGCCTGGTAGTGCTGGGGTGCTCTCTGGAGCCTTGAACCAGGTTTCAGTTACTGCACAGATGTCGACGTTCTCCATACTGAAAATGTGAATGAAGCTGTAACTTGCTCTGGTAGAATTCATTATACAGTTATGCTTGGATTTTTTAAAAGCAGCACAGACACAAAGTTGCATGTCTGTTAGCATTCTTCAGGTAATGCTGCCCCCACAGGTAACACTGCCTATCATCATTATCATCTTCTTTCGGCTGTTCCCGTTAGGGGTCGCCACAGCGACACTGCCTATACACAAGGTATTTTGTGCACATCACAGTATAGCATATGACCTGCTGGATCCTTCCAAGCAAAACAAGTGAAACAAAAGGAGCTTTATCCAGTAACCCAGTATCATGTTATTATCTCCTCTAATTTATTTATTTATTTGTTTTTTGCTTAATTATTTTTTGTTGATTGGGTTAGTCTCATTAGGTATGCACTTTCTTTTCAGGAGACACACGAGGGGGTATTCATACTAACTTGGAAAATTCAGCCAGGCATCTAGTCTTTGAGCTGCTAGGTGGTGTTGGAAGTCTGCTACTGCAGTTCTGGTAATCCACAATGGAGATTGAGTGAATGAAGCAGGAGATATTTTTATGAGAGAAAAACAGAACAAAGAGATGATTGTAACAAAAATATGAGATGGAGGTGTACCAATACTAATATTAGAGCAAATGATTGATCAGAATGAACAACTTCAAGGAGAAGAAGATACCTGGAGTGAAATGGTTTGTTACTACAACTAAAAATGAAAGCGAACTATACAATGCAAGACTTCAGAAATTGATGAATTAGTGTTAAAAGCATTTTTTATTCCAATATGTAGTAAAGCACATGATGTTAAAAATGTGATGATAGAAATATGTGGACCAAGGGTTGGGAAGTGTGGGTCACAATGCACGTTAATGAAGGAAAATGTTACAGAGCAGTCTCAGAACCTGCCGTGATGAAGCTGCTGCACATCCACAAATCCAATGGGACTAGATTCACTCATTCCAGGGATCTTAACCTAGCCTGCAATACTAACAGGACATGCTGGAGAGACAGATATGTCTCCCAGAGGCTCCTGATCATCTGGAACAAACTCCAAATTCATGTAAAACAGAGCTCCTCAAATTTAAGCACAATCTGGACATTTGGATGGGAAACCATAAATTTACACCAAGGGAGTCTGAAATATAAAAAATACTTGAGTATAAAGAGATATGTTTAGCCAAGTACCATCCTATTTTTGTTAGTATTAAAAACAGTTGTTATTTATTGTATGCCTTCATTTTAAAAAGGCAATTAATGGATATGATCTCACTGAGTCCTGCGTGCTTAGTGGCATTCAAATAGATTTGCCACCACAATTCGTGTTCCTCCAATTTGATAGTCCAAGGGCCACCTCTGTGACTATTATTAACCTGTTCAATGAGAATAAATTGAAAGCTGTGTCCACTATTCTAGGCAATATGTTAGTTAATTTTGCTTTGTGATGTTGCAAATGTGTTCATAAATACATTGTTTTATTTTATGATCTGTTTTTACTATATAATTACATAATCATTCATTGCATAACATTACTGCTATTTTTTTCTGTTTTACTAGAAAAGCATATATTTTTATAAATTTCCATACACTTTCATATTTTTACAATTTTAATTTTTTATAATTTTTGTAAGTGTAAAAAATTGTACAAACATTTCATTTTATACTGTTATATTCATTGTTATAGTAGATAAAGTATCTTTAATTTTGTCTTAAGGTATCTTCTAGCAAACGTTTCATATAGGATTCCCTGTGCTTGTTTCTTTAAAAAAAAATTGGCTCCAAAATTTAAATGCCCTTCCTGTCATTTAGTACCTTGTATATAAGGTACATCACATGATTTCCTATCATCTGATGAAGTCTTTACAATTTTAGATAAAAGTGCTTATTTTAAATACTTGAAATAAATCACTGTTTTTATTTAATTCGATTGGCCGTTTTATCAGTTACCACTTCATTTTCATATCAAGCCTGCATACCTGGTTTGTAGTTACTGTTTTTCCTTTGGTTGTGGTTTGTGGATGCTAAATTTGCAGCACATACCCCTTTCAGAATCCACCACTGTATAGCACTGAAAAGCCTAAATTGGTTAGAACTGCCACATCAGTAACATATACAAAACTTCTTACGACCTATAAAGTTTTCCAGCGTCCATCTGCCTGTCCAGCACAAAAAAAATTCAATACAACAATGTTCCCAGTCAGTCATTGCGATCCAGTGACTGAAAACTCCTGTGTGTCTATAAACCTAGCAAATCTGCTGGGTATTATCTATACTCATAAGAGGTTTGTAAGTAGTAGAACTATTTACCTCCTAATACCAGGTTTATACTCGCCCTCCTATCTTTCAAAACCACTCTGAAAGACTTCCTAGCTAAAATCTGTCTTTGTTCCCTAAATGTGAACAAGTACCTTTTCATTCCTTATACCTTCTTACTCTCCCTTCTTCACTTACCTCCTTACTGCTGTCTAATTCTCTTCCCTGACTTTCTCTCTAACTATACCATAAGCCTGTTTTTCCTTCACTTCATATTGCAATTCCTATTTGTATTACACTAACTTACCTTTAATTTCTCTACAAACTGTCTAGAATTTCTATAAATGATTGTCATATACCTTATTCTTAACCAATGTTTCTGTATTTTGTTGAATTTGTTATAAGTGGTGGTGCTGCGGTAGTGTTGTCGCCTCGCAGTAAGACGCTGTCCGGTTCGATTCTCAGCTAGAGCGTCTTCTGCATGGAGACATGCGTGAATGGGTGTACCTTCGTTGAAGGTTGTGCATCAGGGCTTGTAACTCGGCACGAAAAATCAACTACCAATCATTAGCGGACTGGAGTTCCACTGTGGCGACCCCTAACCAGGAAAAGCCAAAAAGACACAACAACAGCATTTAACCCGCATATGATTTTTTTTTTATTTTTGAAGATTGTAAAATTATTGCTCTTAAAATGTTCTGTTATGATTTGGAGCTTTTCTCCCCAGGCCTCCCCTAAAAATTGGCTTCTACTCAGTCAGACTTTCCTGGTAATTAAATATCAATAAATGAATAAATAAATAATTTGGGGGTACAACATAATGCTGACCACTGCAATCTACACATACTCTGCTAGAATCACTTCCCCTATAAACTCCTGTAATAAGAAATTATACCATCACATACTTTCTGCAGAGTTCTCTGTCTTCAGTCACACCCATCACTCCCTCTATATCCAGCAGTATCACCTGCTCTCCCCCAAACAACATGAATTCTGGCCTGGACGAAGTACTGCAACAGCACTTTGGTCCCTAATTGATGCTATCCTGCTAAACTTTGATAGTAGCCTCCTTACAGTGCACTATTTACAGGCCTGACTAAGGCATTTGACCTCACTGACCACTTTCTTCTCCAAAGCAAACCAAATTAAATTGGTATCAGTCCAGACACTGCTCCATGGTTTAAAAACGTCATCACTTCAGAGTTAAAATTGGATCCTTCTAGTCAGAATCTGCACCAATTACCAAAGGTATTTATTTATTTAACATTTGTTAACCGGGAAAGTCCAACTTGGAATGAAGCCAATTTTCAGACCCAGGGAGAAACGCTCCAGATGCATGTCTTTGAAAGTGGGAGGAAACCAGAGCACCCAGAGGAAACCCACACGAATGAAGGGTGGACATGCAGACTCCGCACAGAAGGCAGCCCAGCCAAGAATCGAACTGGAGAACCTCTTGCTGTGAAGCGACAATGCTACTGCTGCACCACTGCATATAACACAAGGATCCCTTCTTGCCCCCCTCCTGTTCTCCATATTCATTATCAAACTTCCTCGTGACCTCCCTCATTTTTCACTTATCCTCTATGCTGATTACATGATCGTTTACTGATCAGGTCACTCTGACATCAGCATTCAATGACAACTCCAGTCAGACTTACATGAGATCCAGCAATGGATCATAAACATACCTCTCAACCTCTTAGTGCAAGAAATTTGGGCAAAGCCTGTCAAAATGAGGGGACAATTCACCAAAAATAGGAACATATTTTAAATATAGCTCTTATAAACTTAGAAAGTTGCTAGAGCAACAGAGTTTGTTTTACCATACATTTTCCGAAGGATATGAGGTCTGAAACTGAAATGTATGTCATTATTTACTGACATAAATCCTGAGATCATCATAGTGATTTACCAGAAAAATACAAATTTTATGTGGAACAGACCAAAACTATGATCCAAAAATCTGGACATTCTGCGAAAATTTGGGCAGTTGAAAGGTATGATCATAAACCATAAACTACTTCTCAACCCCACCAAGACCAAAACTAGCTTTTTGGAACTCCACTGAAAATTTACCAGGTCACCTGACTCTTTAACTATCTTTGACCTACACAACCATGCCATAGAGACAACCTCCCCCTTCAAATATCTAGGAATTTGGTTTGATCAGTTACTATACTTCCATGTCTGCATAGACAAAGTGAGAACCAAAATAAACTCCCTCCTCTACTGGGCAACAAATATGTCTCCTTTTCTATATGAACCAGCCAGAACAGCCATTTGCAAAGGAGTTCTCCTTTCTCAACTTGAATATGGCTCACAGTTTTTGCTTCTGCTTCCCAGAAAAACATTGCTGCACTCCAGAATATCTCTAACAGCCTCTTCTAACTCATTTCAAACTCAACTCTTTGTGAGCATCACTGCATCACCATAGAAAAAGCCAAAGGGCTACCCATAAAACAATGATTTACCCTACTTTTAGGATCCCAACTCTACAAACTACTCCAGCTCCACACATGTATTCCCCTTGCAGCTAGATTTTAGGGGAAAAAAACTCCTTTTACAACCTGATGCACAACTCACAAGCTACTCCAACTTTCATTACCCCTAGAACCAAACTCCACAGCAGTGCACATGGTCTGTCATACCAACTCTCATTACCCTTAGAAACAAACACCACAGCACTGCACATGCCCTGTCACACTAACTCTCATTACCCCTAGAACCAAACTCCACAGCAGTGCACATGCTCTGTCACACCAACTCTCATTATCTCTAGAACCAAACTCCACAGCACTGCACATGCTCTGTCGCACCAACTCTCATTACCGCTATAACAAAACTCCACAGCACTGCACATGCTCTGTCACACCAACTCTCATTATCTCTAGAACCAAACTCCACAGCACTGCACATGCTCTGTCACACCAACTCTCATTACCTCTAGAATCAAACCAAACAGTACTGCATATGCTTTGTCACACCAACTCTCATTACCCTTAGAAACAAACACCACAGCACTGCACATGCCCCGTCACACCAACTCTCATTATCTCTAGAACCAAACTCCACAGCACTGCACATGCTCTGTCACACCAACTCACATTACCGCTAGAACAAAACTCCACAGCAGTGCACATGCTCTGTCACACCAACTCTCATTACCCCTAGAACCAAACTCTGCAGCAGTGCACATGCTCTGTCACACCAACTCTCATTATCTCTAGAACCAAACTCCACAGCACTGCACATGCTCTGTCGCACCAACTCTCATTACCGCTATAACAAAACTCCACAGCAGTGCACATGCTCTGTCACACCAACTCTCATTATCTCTAGAACCAAACTCCACAGCACTGCACATGCTGTCGCACCAACTCTCATTACCGCTAGAACAAAACTCCACAGCACTGTACATGCTCTGTCACACCAACTCTCATTACCTCTAGAATCAAACCAAACAGTACTGCACATGCTTTGTCACACTAACTCTCATTATCCTTAGAAACAAACACCACAGCACTGCACATGCCCCGTCACACCAACTCTCATTATTTCTAGAACCAAACTCCACAGCACTGCACATGCTCTGTCGCACCAACTCACATTACTGCTAGAACAAAACTCCACAGCACTGCACATGCCCCGTCACACCAACTCACATTACCGCTAGAACCAAACTCCACAGCACTGCACATGCTCTGTCGCACCAACTCTCATTACTGCTATAACAAAACTCCACAGCAGTGCACATGCTCTGTCGCACCAACTCTCATTACCCTTAGAAACAAACACCGCAGCACTGCACATGCCCCGTCACACCAACTCTCATTACCCTTAGAAACAAACACCACAGCACTGCACATGCCCCATCACACCAACTCTCATTACCCTTAGAAACAAACACCACAGCACTGCACATGCCCCATCACACCAACTCTCATTATCTCTAGAACCAAACTCCACAGCACTGTACATGCTCTGTCGCACCAGCTCTCATTACCACTAGAACAAAACTCCACAGCACTGCACATGCTTTCTTCTCTCAGGTGCCTACTCCTTGGCAAGCTCTCCCTATTGACATTAGCACTTCATGAATCCTTGACACATCTAGATAACAAGAATTGCTGTCACAATGCTATAAACAAACGTGAGGAACCAGACCAGGAATCACAAAAGACTGTTTATTAAGCACTTTCATCTTATAAGTGAAAACTTCATCAGAATAAATTCAAAATCAGACAACCCAGCTTATACCCCTGAAGTTAAATGCATAATTAATTGATTAACTAATTAATCATATCTTTCTTAAAGAAACACCATTCACTTAATCAAAACCAGTATCTATTAAAATAATACAAAAGATAATATAATACTGTGGTGCATACTAAAGAATCTTAAAACATAAATTATGTTTTGTTATGTGCACCAACAAAATGACGAAAGCGCTTAATAAACAGTATTTTGTGATTCCTGGTCTGGTTCCTCACGTTTGTTTTATAGTTTATCTATGTCAGAATGGTGTTCATCAATTTTGATTCCGCCTTTAACACTGTCATCGCCCATAATCTGATATTGAAGCTGATCCAACTGGGCATCAACACCCCCTATGTAACTGGATACTGGACTTTCTCATCAACAGACCTCAAAGGTATGTGTGGGAAATAACAGTTCAATCAGTATTACACTAAGTACGGGTGTCCCTCAGGGCTGTGTCCTGAGTTCTCTGCTATTCACCTTCTTGATACACGACTGCATGGCCAAGCATGAATCCAACAAAATCATCAAGTTTGCGGATGATACCACTGTCGTAAGTCTTGTCAGAAATGGTGAGGAAACACCCTATAGGGATGAAGTGAAACATCTGATAGGCTGGTGTGACAGCAACAATATGGCCTTAAATTTAAGCAAGACCAAAGAATTAATAATGGACTTCGGGAGGACTCAGGAGATACATCAACCTCTGGAAATTAAGTGGGTGGCAGTGGAAAGAGTCAAAAACACCAAGTTCCTCGGGGTGCACATCTCAGGTGACATATCCTGGTCAATTCATATTAGCCACACATTGAAGAAGGCACAACAATGTCTGCACTTCCTACGGAAACTGAGGAAGGCAAACCTGTCTCAGTCCATCCTCAAAGCCTTCTACAGGGGGACTATCAAGAGCATCCTCTCAAATAACATCACAGTTTGGTATGGTAAATGCAAAGCATCTGACTACTCAGATCTCCTGAAGGTAGTGAGGACAGCGGAAAAAGTCATTGGTTCCTCGCTTCCATCCATGGATGATCTGCAAGAGACTTGTTATACAGGAAGGGCTAGGAAGATAATCAATGATCCCACTCACCCTGCCCAAGGCATGTACTTCCACCTTTCCTTGGCAGGTGGTATCACAGCTTACACTGTAAAACATCTAGACTGAACAGAAGCTTCTTCCCTCTATCCATAAGGCTGCTGAACTTGAATGCCAGGCATGACAGCGAATAATCAGATCAATATGCCACTTGCTATGAAGTATCAGCTGTAGTAATCAGTCTGGCAAATGGCTTCAGTAACTGGCACAGTTAGCCTGATTTCTTATGCTATTACTTCCTGAATGTGCAATAGTCAGGAGTGAGTCACCAGTCCATACATGTGCAATATGAACATCAGAATATATCATACTAAAACTGATGAAGTGCAATATTCTAAGCAATCACAATGTGAAGTCATAGTCTTGCAATACCTACTACTATAATACTGTCTAATGTCTTCTTGTCCAATTGTGGTAATTTATTGTGTGGTTAATATTTTAATTTTCACTTTATGTGCATTAGTCTTACTGTCATTTAAACTATCTGCTCATTGTTATGTCTTGCACAGAGACCAAAGCAGCGTAATTTTGTTCAGCTTCCACTGCTGTGTATATCTGATCAACAATAAAGTTTGCTTTGACTTTACGGAAATCAACACTTATCCCAAATTCAGAATGCAACTCAAAAAGAAATTCTTCACCCAAGCCAAATGCTCCAGCTTCAACACAGGACATATCACCCAACCTATTTTCTTTCTGAGTGTTTTCTCCTCTCTCAAGATTCACTAAAGATTGACCCACTTTAGAAACTAATGTATATATTGTATATAACACTCTGCTTGATTGTTCATTGCACTGTGATTGTTCACTGGGATGTATATACACAATTTGTTTTCTATGTAATTAATCTGAGCTATTCTGTTATTGCCTACATTTCTGCATTTTTCAACCAAGGTGAGTCTGAAATTGGTCAATATCAATCAGTGCACTACCCTGATAAACAAACAAGCAACTAAATAAATAAACAAATAAATGAGTTTTCAGGCTAATGAACTAGAATATGTGAGGAACAATGATTATTAGAAATGTGTTTTCTTTTTTATTTGTGGATCAAGAATAAATCCAGTGAGAAGGGAGGGAGTATAGTTTACAATACTATTGAAGAAGATGGATTAAATTCAAACAAATCCAGTGGTACAATTATCACCAATGCATTTATTCTGCATTTTGAAGACTGTAAAGAAAAAAATAAAGAGATGTTATATGAAAGGTATAAAACAGTATGGAGATGTGTTAAAACAAAGAAAAGAACATATGGATAGGCTGGAAGAAAAAGAATATTGAAATAAGATGAAGTTACGGAAATTAAACGAGTAAATTTAATGGGAAAATGGTATATGATGATCTTGGAAACATTTTATTTAATATATCCATGGAAGGAGTTAAACAAAGATGAAAGAACTGTAATAACAACAGAATAAAAGAGTTATAAGAATTTCCATGAAGCAGGGGACCTTCTATGAAGAATTCTACTTGATAAGTTACAGATAAAATGCAACATGAAGTATAAAATTATGGAAGAGTGAAACTCTAAAGAATGCAATATGTAAGAGACAACACTTTATTTCTGGATTGTATAAAGAATAAACATTTTTGGGAAAGGTAAGATCTAATTAGGAAAAGCTGACATTTTCTAGGTGAGGACTGAACATATTGTTATTATTTCTAGCATATATAAATTGAAAATAAAGGATGTTTCACAGTCAAAATGAATATAGATGAAAATATTTAGAGATATCAACATGAATATGATCTTTGTATGGAAAGTATAACAATGCTGACAGATGTAATATTGATAAATGGGATAAAATATTGTTTATGACAATCTAGGTAATGTAGAAAAGAAGGTGTACTGAATTATATTATATATTATACTGAATTATACAATGAGAAAAATAAAGATGAGGATGTTCTAGAGGAAATATGAAGATGGCTGTGGAGTAAAGGATGAAGATAAAAGAAAAATATTACATGTAAAGGAAATGAGTAATTATAATGATTGTTTAAACTATTGTTAAGCAGGATCTCTCTTCTGATGTACAGAATAGAACAGTGTAAATATTTACAAAAAAATTATGTGTTATAAAAGAAAATGTAAATAAAGTACCCCTACTTTTTTTTACTTTTTTTTATTTTTCAAATACATTTGAATTAATTCCATAGTATTTATACATAACATCTTAAATAACTATGTACATGATTTACATTAGCCTTACACTATAACAGATCTTAATGTATACAGTTACTTTATAAGTATGTCCAATCCATTATCAGAGTGTCTGATCAATTGTGTAGTGTCAATCAACAATAAGACTTTTCCCCAAGGGTTATTGATAATGGCTTTGGATAAATTCTTAGTTCTTTAATTTTAATTTCCAATAATGCTGTGGTCTTTAGTAGGCTGTAGAAGTCTTCCAAAGTTGGTATTGTGTTTGTATTCTATCTTCTTGTTATGCACTTCCTTGAAATTGGAAGTATAGTCCATACTAGATACATGTTTGACCTATTTAAATGAGGACCTTCATTCACATTTAATAATACAAGAGCTTTAGTTAAATAAAATGATTAATTCAATAAAGCTTGTAGAAAGTTATTAATACCATTCCAAAATGCTTAATTTTAACACAATCAAAGAAAATGTGGTTTCAGTCTGCATTGGGTACTTGCTCACATCTCCAACATATTAATTTTATGAAAGAAATAATTTTACTGATTCTATCTGGGGTTAAGAATGCTCTGTGCAAGCATTTCCAATTAAAAACTTTCCAGTATTGTGTAAAGGATGTATATTTTATCAATAATACGATATTTGTTTTAATATCCTCAGTTAACTGTAGTGAGTGTCTTTTTGTTATATACATTTCCAATATGAAATTTTGGGTGTTGTTTTATAGTTTATCAATATTTTGTAAAATTTTGAAATACTGTTTCCCATGTCAAAGTTATTATATATGATTTCATATATGTATTTTGTAAATTTAGGTATTTCTTTAAATGAAAAATTTTTAATTATTCTACTTAAATCTTGCGAATATGACAGAATACTCTGTAAAGTTAGCCAGTCCTGTTGTAGAATTTTGTATGTTGTTTTTATTACTTGCATATCTAAAACTTTTAGTTCTTTGATACATTGGAGCCAACAAACAAATCCTTTCTGTTCCCAGGAATTAATAATTTCTCTATATATTTTATGTGGAAAGTTCTTTGTGACTATAAATGGTGTTAAAAGATCAAACCAGATTTTTAAATCTATATTTGCATTAATAATTTTACTAAATGAGTCAATGCGATAATTAATCATACAAGTTTTAGTGGGTTTAGTTATGTTATATTGCATACTAATACATATGTGCCATGGCAAATTGTTTTTATCTATTTGATTTTTTTTTTTTTTGTAAATCAAATTCATTTATTGGTATTACAGTTAGTAATTCTTTCCAACTTGCAGAGTAATTTGGACTTATCCAGTCTGAGATTGTTTTAGATATTGATGCTTTTATATATCTTTCTATATCAGGAAAGTTTAATCCTCCCTGTTTCCATGGTCTGATATAATGTATTAAAGCTATTCTGTTTATTTTGGGAAACCATCAACAATTTAATTAGGTATGAATTTATTTCTTTAAGTATATTCCTTTCTGGTAACAGTTGTATTGCCAAGGCTATATATAGGATCTTGGGCAGTAAAAACAATTTTATTAACTCTAGTCTATCTTCAAATGTTAATATTATTTTGTTTCATTTTTCCATAGAGATTTTAATTGTATTGATGATATTGTTGTAGTTTTTTAGACTAATTCATTATTATCCTTGCATAACTCAATTTCTAGATATTTTAAGGTAGATTCTTGTTTCCCTATGATGTGATTTCCCCTTAGTATGCAGTTCTCTTTTTAATTTAAAAATAAAAATTTTGATTTTGATTTATTGAAATGGAGTCCTAAAGTCATGTGAAATTTGTCAATTAATATATCTAATTCTTCTAATGTCTCTTTTGTATTAGATAATGTTAGTAATATGTCATCAGCAAATAGCATTACTTTAGAATTGTATTGTTCATAAATATCTATTCCTTTGATTTTTATATTGTTTTAAATTGAATCTGCCATTATTTCAATAGCCAGAGCAAATAGAATCAGTGACATGGGACATCCTTGTTTAGTGCCTTTTGTTATATGTATAGATTCAGAGGTAAAAGCACCCAACTTGACATACGCTAAATTGTTTGTATATATATTCTTTAGGAGATGAACAAAGGATGCAGGAAATTCAAATAGCATTAGGATTTTGAATAAATAGTCCCAATTTAGGGAATCAAAGGCTTTCTCTATATCTAAGCCAATTATGAGTGTTTCTTTATTTTTTTATTAACATAATCTATAAGAGACATTATCCTTTTAATATTGTCATGTGTGTGTCTATGATATATAAATCCAGTTTGATCATTATTTATTGTTTTGGATAGTGGTATTTTCATTCTGTTAGTTAATATTGTCATAATATCTTATAGTCATTATTTAATAATGATATAGGTCTATATGAGGTACAGAGGTTTGGGGATTTGTTTTCCTTTAAGGAATATCTCCAAGAGGGTGGTATTAAAGCTTGTGACTGAATTTCTAATAGAGTTTTATGGAAGAGGGATAGTATCTTTGAAGGAAAAAGTTTATATATTTCCATAATTATGCCATCTATATCTGGAACTTTATTATTTTTACCCTCTTTTATTGTATCTGTAATTTCTTTGTAGGATATGGGTACTTGCAGATCTAGTTTTAATTTTTCTGGTATTTTTTTATATTAGAACATTTTTCATCTAGATTGAATTGATTGATATGTATATTTTCTTTTTGGAAATGTTCCATATAGTGATTTCTATAGGCATCAAGAATGTCACCTATATCTGAGACATTTTTCCCTTTCTTTTCATGGAAGATACTTTTAATGTTATTAGCTTTTGATTGTATTTTGATTCTTGTGGAAAATTATGTAGATATTTGGGAGAAGTGGCCAATGTATTAATTTTTAGTTTTTCTAAAGCTAAACTAGTTTTATGTGTTAGAATTTCATTGTATTTATTGTTTAATACTTCTACTTTCTTTTTCATCTCCAAATGATTTTGATTTTGTTCAGCTTTTACTGACAAATTTTGGATTGTAGATCTAATAATTCAGAATCCCATTCTCTGATTTTTTTATACCAAGTTAGGGTTTTATCATATATATGTAAGCTTTTAATGAGTCCCATATCATTATTTTATTTACCTCTGTGGTGTAATTAATATCTAAGAAGAACTGTAATTCAGATAATAACCAGGCTTTGAACTCTTTAATTTTAGTTATATATGCTAGAATTCTGGAGTTAAACAATGGTTTGTACCCATTTTGAAGTTTTAATATCAGTGAATTGTGGTCTGAAAAGGGGCAAGGTGTGATTGAGAAATTAATGATTTTAGAGTGTAAGTCATGGGTAGCAAATATTTTATCTATTCTAGTTTAGGTACCAAATCTGTGATCTTGATTGGAAAACAACAAATATTTATCTTCTTTAAATTTGAAAGTATCTACAAAATGAAATGATTCTACCCACTTGTTTAAAGCTTTTGATACAGCAGATGTACACAGTGGTCTTTTATTTGTAGTTTCAGAAATATCAAATATACAGTTAAAATCTCCTCCTAATATTAAGTTGCCTTTATAATTATTGGAAATGAAATCCAAGTGTTTTTTTAACTGTTCCTGTTCCAATGCCTAGGAACCATTATAGCTTGGCTAGGGTCCATATTCTGTTATTATATTTAACTATTACTAATGCCATAAGACCTTCTTTATCTTCATACTTATAAATAATTTCTGGGTTAATCACATTTGTTTTCCATAAAACTGTTACCCCTTTTGTCTTTGTCCTATAAGTGGATTGTGCCAATATTATATATTCCTTAGGATTCCATTTATAATTGTCATTTGTTTTGAAATGAGTTTCTTGAAGGAAGACAATTTGTGCTTTGTTCAATTTTAAATATTTTAGTAGATTTGATCCAGTTTTGCCAGAATACCAGTTCCCACGGGCAATAATACCTATCCAGTTTTGCCAGAATACCAGTTCATGTGGTGTGTTTTCAGACTGTTCTTAAAATATCCAAACCAATATTTGTCCTGTTCCATTTTACCAACCTGTTCCATGCAGTCTCCACTCTGCCAGTGAACTGCTCAACACACCTTTCATTCCACCAGATATTTCCACAAAGGAAATCTGATGACTCTCTAGCACTTCCCAGCAGCCCCAAACACCTCTAGAATCAGCTATCCCCATATACCCAACATGTCCGAGCAAGCTCACCTCCCAGACCACTGCAAAGGGTTCTGCACAAGACCAAGTGCTCTTAGTCTTTCACAATAACTCAGACTTCCACTCTTATGTAAGTCCTTAATGTGTTTGGACCAAAATACATTTTAAATATAAAATTGTGCTTATTATTATTATCATTTTATTTTTTTATTGAGAATCAACTTAATGAGCTAAACGAAGTGTTGGGAGACCATCAGTATGTGTACATATGGTTTTAAATATCCCTTTTATTATATATATATTTTTTAAAACCAAAAACATTGCCGAGAATCATCTCAGAGTCTCCTCAGAGCCATTAAGCATTATTGTCACTCTGTTTCCATTACCATAGCAACCTGGGAGCTTCTGTTTCTGTTAGTGTGTCTGTGTACTGCATACCAGAGGCTCGCAATGCATCTAAAGCAAAGCTTCACTTCACTGCAGCTTCAAGCCTAAATTCCCTCCCTTACAGCAAGGCAGCAGCCAGGAAAAGAACAGAGAGCAAACAGATAAAAAAAAAAAACTCCCAACAAGCCATCACAACAAGAGATAACACATTCTTCCAGCCTTCCCACCTCTCACTCAGCAAATGTATAAACAAACTATTCTCTGCCAAAATATCCCAAATCACAGTTTTATCCACCCCTTCCCCTGGATCCAGGCTAAAACATCAAATGTCTCTTCCTAATACACAAGCATTGGTAAACCTCGATCACAAGCTGCAACCCACAGCTTCCCAGAGATGCAAACTGCAACATATAACAGTTGTCAGACACAGCATCATCCACATACACCATGTCAGGCTTAATCAAATAGCACTTGAAGCTATGATACCTGCCATGATTGATATTAACTATGTTTAGACAAAATAATAATGACATTTTTACTAGCTGCCAGACACGGCTGCATCCATGCACACCATATCAGGATTGATCAAACAGCACTCATACCTGTGATACCTGCCATAATTGGTATTAACTATATTTAGACAGAATAATGATGACATTTGTACTAAGAGCTTGCTACTATTATTTAACCAGGATATACATGACATTTCTAAATCATTCCTTAACTGAAGAAGGCATTAGTTTCCATGACATCATTGTTTTTTCAAAACACTCTACTGTTACTGCTATTATATATGATGTTAATATTTTACATTTGAGGATGAACTCTGATGAATGGTACCTTGGTGAATTAGTTAATTACTTAAATTATAAGTAAAAACAATGAAAAATGAACAAGATAAGTATTTATTGAGTTCAAGTAGGGGAATAGAAACTTCTATGTTTATATTATATGTTGCTTTGTTTGGCTTATATACAATGTAAATAGTAACCCATCTTGACCGACCTTTGTTTGTGAAGAATTATTGGACTCTCTGAACATTCTGAATAAATCATTACTGTTTCTCGGTTGTTTAGGCATCTCTCTTTTTTTTAAATAAAAACAGATAAGTGATGTACCATATCATTTGATACTTTGAGAGATGTAGTTGTAAGAGTTATTTTTTTGGGAATGCTATCTTGGAATCAATTTTTTGTTTCTTCTTTCTAGCATCAGTCCAAAGATTTGTTTCTTTTATTCTTTTAAGAGTAGGGTACATCCATTCCATTTCATCTGGGATCGACACTATGTTGTTTTTGATGAATGTAGTAGCTTCTTCTAAGTCATTAAGGGTTCTCATCTCATTGGCAAAAAGTATTTTTATCTTGGCTGGAAAGGCCAGCTGTACTTTAATGTTGTTTTGTTTTAACAGTTGTATTATTGGCCAGACTTTTTTCCTTTGTTCTAGTATTCTGGAAGAATAATCATTGTCAAACCTTATCAGGCTTTGATTGTATTTTAAGGGTGATTTTCTTCAAGCAGATTTTAATATTAGTTCCTTGTCCAGAAATAAAAGAAATTTTATAACTATGGATCTAGGTGGAGTATTTGTTGAGTTAGAAGCAGGTTTCCTCAGTGCTCTATGCACCCTTTCAATTCCAAATGAAAATCCCTCTTTCAAGTCTAAAAATTCAGGAATCCAGGTTGTTTGTTAAGAATGAAATACTGTCTTCTCCGTCAGTGTTTTCAGACAGACCAAAGATCCTTATGTTGTTTCTCCTTTCCCTGTTTTCTAAGTCATCTATTTTGTTAAGCAGCCATTTATTCTGTTTAAGCATAAATTCTTTTTGGGATTCTTCCTCTTTGACTCTCCCTTCAATGTCATTTAGAGAAGTCTCTATATTTGTCATTTTTGTATGGTGTTGCTGTAATAGTTCCTTAAGAGTATCAGTCTGTTTTTGAGAATTTAATTTGAGATTTTCTAAGTCATTTTTAAGCCATCCATCTTCAAAGATAGTTTCTATAAGGTAGATGTCATCAATTGCAGTTCTTTTTTCAAAGCAGCATCTGGATGAGAATTCCTCGAGTTGTTGATATTCAATGACTCAATATATCTCCATGTTACTTGACAGGAAAATGTTTGTATATCTCCACCAACATTGATATTTATGTAGTTTAGTAGTTTATTTATAGATTTCTGACATTTTAAATTTGAAAATAATAACATTTCCTATATTATTATACTAGTTTATGGAGCTCTCAAAATTCACTGCCCTCAGTTGGCCATCTAGGCTCCACCCCTTCACCCCTGCTTTTTTGAGGATTATTTGTAAGGTGGGTGTTAGGTGGCACCAGAAGGCTGTTACTGGTGGTCACTGAATCCAAGATGGAGGCTGTGAGTAGAGATGAGATCAAGATGGAGAGAATGAATAGTGAAATTCAAAAGGAAAGTAATGCATTGGAGGCGAATATCATGGCACCAGTGGGTCTGGATGACTCTATCTTACAAAAAAAATGATGGATGAGGGAGAACCAGAGGAGCCAGAAGTTATGCAGTGGGGTGTGGTGATGGACAAAATATTGGAGGATGAGGAGATGACAGAAAGGAAGAAGGATGCTGTAAACAACAATATGAATAGAAAGGGAGCACATCTGACCAGTGGAGTAACTGGTGTTATGGGCATGCTGGTTATTGGGCTGCAGGAAGATGGAGCAGAGTGATAAACAGAGACAGACTGAGAGCTGTGTTATCAGAGGAACACATTTAGCAGCAGCAACAGAAGCAGCAGTAGATGGACCAAGTGAAAGATGATGGAAAGAAAAGAATGTGCCGGTGTAGCAGAGACAGACTGGAAATGTTGACAGCTGGAGGAAAGACCTGTGGTGATGGTGAAAACAAAAAATGAACAGCAAAAAAAAAAAAACAGGTACAGTACTTTGTTTTAGGCAATGTTGTTATGCCCTTAGAATTAATTTTGTCTGATGTTAGGGCATTAATACATATGGGAACCAAACCTTTTTTTAAATAACGTTTGAGGCATTTGGAATAGCAGAAAAAATGTTAATGAATGTGAAAGGAGAAGTTATATATCTACACAGGAAGACTATGTTTATCAAAATTTAAATGTCCAGTTAAAAAAAAACTGATATTACAATTTAGAATGACTGAGATGGAATGAAAATAAGTTATAAATGTTTTTCTAAACTTACAGGTTCATACGTTCAAATGTGTTTATTAGGTTAATGGCCACAAGGGCCTTTTTAAGCCTAGCCATGCATTGCAAATCTCTGACAAGTTCTGATACCCCTAAGTGTAAGCAGGGGTTTGGGAGATGAAACACTTACAAGCTAGGGCCTGGGAGATGAAACATTTACAGGTTGCCTGTGTCCATTAGTGACATAGATGCCAAACCAGGGATGAATTTCCAGTTCCCCATCCAATTGTCCAAGTTGCACTTGAATTGGGTTAGAGAGGAACTCTGCTTTACATGGATGGGGAGCCTGTTCTATAGATGGGGTAGTCTCTGGGATACATACCTGTCCCTCCAGCAGGTCCCATTTATATCACAGGCAAGGTTTAAGTCTTTAGAACAGGTAATTCTGGTGCTGTTTGTTTTGTGGTTATGAAGGAGATCCATCAGAGTGGGGTCTCACAATGCCATCTATGCCAGGCACAGATTTCACCTCAAAAGCCTGCAGGAGATAGAATACAGGGATAGGGCCTTGATGTGGTCTGCATAGGACATTTTGCTTATGCTCTTTGATCTTTTAGTGAGAAATCTCTGTGGATGTTACAATTCTTGGATATGCCTGGTGAGGTAGATGCCAAAGAGGGCATTGTACTCAATGATAGGTCTGATGAATGCTGAATACAGTGGAACAATGGCTTCCTTGTACTTAAATGTCATACCTTTGTTTATAGGTTGTGCACCACAGAATGATTTCCTCACTACTGTAGACACGTGATGTCAGAATAAACTTCTGTAACTTTAAAAATACAAGATAATGAGTTAACTGCGTGTACCTAATATGACTAAGATAAACAGGAAAACAGGCAGCGTTAAATACTTGGTGCAGCCAAAAGCATTTATTTCTGTGGAGATAAATGATATTTAATTCAGGATTGTACAAAAAGAAGGTATGGACAATGTGGGGTGTTTGACTATCATAGAAAAAAACTTTAAACTGTGTTGTAGGAAATGTGGAAAAATGAGCATATTTTGTTTGATTTCCACTAATTAATGAGAAAAAATAAAGTGGTGAAAATGAGGGGGCAAACAAATTCTTACTCAAGAAAGAGTGTCAGAGAATGATGAAACATGGTAGGGGTGGAAGCTGAGGAACCACAAGGTGAAAATATAGAAAAAATGTGTTGGATAAAGTCCAGAAACTAATAAGAGAAAAAAAACAAACATACGGAGATTGGGGCATTAAAAACAGAAAGAAGAGGTAGATGCAAGGTCTGAGTCAGAAGAAACGGTGGTAGGTTCTATTGGGTGATGAGGAGCAAATGTCGGCTGAAAGATGAAAAAAAAAACACAAAAAAATGGAAAAGGTTACAATAAGTATAGCATCGTTGAAAGGAAATAGCATGATGAGTGATGTTAGAAGAATGATAGTATTTGAATGGTAGGAAAGGGAGGAATTTGAGATGAGGAAAGGAAAAGTGATATGGACTATAGAGAATGATAAACGTCCAGGTATTGCAGTATTATTAAAAAATGAAGAGCGTATCATATTAGAGACAATGATGGTAATGGGGAAAGTTTTAGCATGGGATGTAAGAAGAAGGCAGATGGTGTTTAGAATAGTAGAGGTGTATGCATATACAAATGTACACAAAAAAATGTTTGAGGAAACTCAAACTTATGTGATAGTAAATATCTGTGTTATGGAGGTGGGAGAATTTAATTGTAACTTAAAAAAGGAGAAAGGGGAAATAGCATGAGATATAAAACTAGTGACAATGGTAGTAAATAATGGTTGGTTAATAATAGGTAAAGGGACAAAATATACTTAGAACGGGTCTATATTAGAACATCAAAGTTTCAAAACTTCGAATGTTCTAATATCGAACCCTATTCAGCGAAAGCTAAAAATATTGAAGCAACAGAAAACCAAATTTTTCCCTAGGGAAAGAATTTGGTTGTCCATTTCTGTTGCTTCGGTATTTTCAGCGCTGTGGTGGAAAGTTACAGGTCGGGTTCAGGTAAGTGTGCGATTGAGTGCAGGTTAGGGTAGTTAGGGTTAGGGAATGAGTTAGGTATGTGTGCGATTGTGTGGACGTGTTGGTTAGGGCAGGTTAGGTGAGTTAGGGTTAGGGCACTGGTGATGTGAGTGTGTGATAGTGACAGACCTTAGGGTTAGGGTCTGGGTTAAGGTAAATGGATAGTTAGTGGTGGTGTATAGTTTAGTGTAGGGTTAGGTGTAAGATTTTAGGTGTATGTGTGTGGATTGCTGTTTATTTGGTCTGCTTGTGTTGTGTGTATGTGTTTTGGAACAGCAAATGTTCTGTATGTTTGATGTTTTCAGCTTTCGCTAAATAGTGTTCGATATTAGAACATTCAAAGTTTTGAAACTTTGATGTTCTAATATAGACCCACTTAGAACATGGGATTGAGTAAAACAGAGATTGATTGTATTTTGTTTTCAAATGACACGAGAGAGATAAAGCAATTTGTTACGAATCACAGGACTATACAGGCAATAATAAGAGAGAATGAAAATATAATAAAAGAAGGAAAAGGGGTTAAAAAGACTGATGTGAAAAATTGCAGGAATGGAATGTCTTATACAAAAGAGAGGGTAATTGTGGGAAGATCATATAATGATGAGGCAATTGTATGGAAATCTGACAAAATGGTGGATGGTGTATAAGGAAACATTTAAAAAATATACTTAAAAGTAGAGAGAGAGAGCAATCTAAGAAGTAAAAATGGCATAATAAAAGGAAGGAAAATTGTGAAAGAATAGTGGAGAAAATGAGGAAATCTTAAGGAAGAAGCAAATACATTATACAAATATAATAAATAAAAATGGAAATAATTATATTTAGATAAAATATTATTTGAAAGTAAGGCATTTCCCCATTTTTAGATAAGAAATTCAGACACAATGAGAGAAAAATAAATGTAATTTATGACAAAACGGACAGTCAAAATATAAGCAGGTGGAAATTACAAATACAGTTAAAAGGCATGTAGAGAATATGTACGTGAAAAAGAATGTAAGTGTGATGTATGGAAAGTAAAAAAGATGAAAAAGGAGATAGTGGAAGTAATGCAAAAAAGAACTGAGAGGAAAGAGTTAAAGAGTGTTATAAAGGAAGGTAAAGAAAAATCCGCACCAGGTCAAGATGGCTGAGTCCAGTTTTTATAAAGAAATGTCAGATAAGGAAAATAATGATTTTCTGGAAATACTGAATGAACAGAGGAAGGAATAAAAGAAGAGATGTGTAAAGGGGTTCTGAACTTTATATGTAAAAATTAATGAAGGGAAGAAATACACATTGCAGATAATTACATTGGGAAATGCTAATTATAAATTCTTTATGAAGATTCTTCAGAAAAGAATGCTGGAAGACATCAAAAATTAACTGGATAAAGGACAAAAAAAAAAAGAGCAAATGAAATGCTTATAATGATTAAAGAAGTCTTTGCGTGTTTAGATAAGGGAAGGAAAAGGAGCACTATGTGACGTGGCTAAGGCATTTGATAGTATTGGTCACAGGGAAATGTTGAATGTTTTAAAAGAATATGAGGTAGAAAAAAAGATGAAGGATAATGAGGACAATTTATGAAACTTTTTATCTGTCTGTAATGGTGAATGGATAGGTAAGGAAAAAAATATAAACCAGAGAAGAGGGGTAAAGTAGGATTGTCCACTGAGCATTTGGTTGTTTGTGATAGTAATGAATGCAGTTATACAAACATGTAGATCAAGGTTACAGGATGGTAAATAGGACGTTAAGGAAATGATAAGGGCACCATTAATGTTAATGTATGCAGATGATTTGGTTTTAATAGCCAATAGCTAGGACGTTAAGGAAATGATAAGGGCACCATTAATGTTAATGTATGCAGATGATTTGGTTTTAATAGCCAATAGCTAGGACGTTAAGGAAATGATAAGGGCATCATTAATGTTAATCTATGCAGATGATTTGGTTTTAATAGCCAATAGCTAGGACGTTAAGGAAATGATAAGGGCACCATTAATGTTAATCTATGCAGATGATTTGGTTTTAATAGACAATAGCTAGGATGTTAAAGAAATGATAAGGGCACCATTAATGTTAATGTATGCAGATGATTTGGTTTTAATAGCCAATGGCTAGGACGTTAAGGAAATGATAAGGGCACCATTAATGTTAATCTATGCAGATGATTTGGTTTTAATAGCCAATAGCTAGGACGTTAAGGAAATGATAAGGGCACCATTAATGTTAATGTATGCAGATAATTTGGTTTTAATAGCCAATAGCTAGGACGTTAAGGAAATGATAAGGGCACCATTAATGTTAATGTATGCAGATGATTTGGTTTTAATAGCCAATAGCTAGGACGTTAAGGAAATGATAAGGGCACCATTAATGTTAATGTATGCAGATGATTTGGTTTTAATAGCCAATAGCTAGGACATTAAGGAAATGATAAGGGCACCATTAATGTTAATGTATGCAGATGATTTGGTTTTAATAGCCAATAGCTAGGACGTTAAGGAAATGATAAGGGCACCATTAATGTTAATGTATGCAGATGATTTGGTTTTAATAGCCAATAGCTAGGACGTTAAGGAAATGATAAGGGCACCATTAATGTTAATGTATGCAGATGATTTGGTTTTAATAGCCAATAGCTAGGACGTTAAGGAAATGATAAGGGCACCATTAATGTTAATGTATGCAGATGATTTGGTTTTAATAGCCAATAGCTAGGATGTTAAGGAAATGATAAGGGCACCATTAATGTTAATGTATGCAGATGATTTGGTTTTAATAGCCAAAAGCTAGGACGTTAAGGAAATGATAAGGGCACCATTAATGTTAATGTATGCAGATGATTTGGTTTTAATAGCCAATAGCTAGAACGTTAAGGAAATGATAAGGGCACCATTAATGTTAATGTATGCAGATGATTTGGTTTTAATAGCCAATAGCTAGGACGTTAAGGAAATGATAAGGGCACCATTAATGTTAATGTATGCAGATGACTTGGTTTTAATAGCCAATAGCTAGGACGTTAAGGAAATGATAAGGGCACCATTAATGTTAATGTATGCAGATGATTTGGCTTTAATAGCCAATAGCTAGGACGTTAAGGAAATGATAAGGGCACCATTAATGTTAATGTATGCAGATGATTTGGTTTTAATAGCCAATAGCTAGGACGTTAAGGAAATGATAAGGGCACCATTAATGTTAATGTATGTAGATGATTTGGTTTTAATAGCCAATAGCTAGGACGTTAAGGAAATGATAAGGGCACCATTAATGTTAATGTATGCAGATGATTTGGTTTTAATAGCCAATAGCTAGGACGTTAAGGAAATGATAAGGGCACCATTAATGTTAATGTATGCAGATGATTTGGTTTTAATAGCCAATAGCTAGGACATTGAGGAAATGATAAGGGCACCATTAATGTTAATGTATGCAGATGATTTGGTTTTAATAGCCAATAGCTAGGACGTTAAGGAAATGATAAGGGCACCATTAATGTTAATGTATGCAGATGATTTGGTTTTAATAGCCAATAGCTAGGACGTTAAGGAAATGATAAGGGCACCATTAATGTTAATGTATGCAGATGATTTGGTTTTAATAGCCAATAGCTAGGACGTTAAGGAAATGATAAGGGCACCATTAATGTTAATGTATGCAGATGATTTGGTTTTAATAGCCAATAGCTAGGATGTTAAGGAAATGATAAGGGCACCATTAATGTTAATGTATGCAGATGATTTGGTTTTAATAGCCAAAAGCTAGGACGTTAAGGAAATGATAAGGGCACCATTAATGTTAATGTATGCAGATGATTTGGTTTTAATAGCCAATAGCTAGAACGTTAAGGAAATGATAAGGGCACCATTAATGTTAATGTATGCAGATGATTTGGTTTTAATAGCCAATAGCTAGGACGTTAAGGAAATGATAAGGTCACCATTAATGTTAATGTATGCAGATGACTTGGTTTTAATAGCCAATAGCTAGGACGTTAAGGAAATGATAAGGGCACCATTAATGTTAATGTATGCAGATGATTTGGCTTTAATAGCGAATAGCTAGGACGTTAAGGAAATGATAAGGGCACCATTAATGTTAATGTATGCAGATGATTTGGTTTTAATAGCCAATAGCTAGGACGTTAAGGAAATGATAAGGGCACCATTGATGTTAATGTATGTAGATGATTTGGTTTTAATAGCCAATAGCTAGGACGTTAAGGAAATGATAAGGGCACCATTAATGTTAATGTATGCAGATGATTTGGTTTTAATAGCCAATAGCTAGGACGTTATGAAATGATAAGGGCACCATTAATGTTAATGTATGCAGATGATTTGGTTTTAATAGCCAATAGCTAGGACGTTAAGGAAATGATAAGGGCACCATTAATGTTAATGTATGCAGATGATTTGGTTTTAATAGCCAATAGCTAGGACGTTAAGGAAATGATAAGGGCACCATTAATGTTAATGTATGCAGATAATTTGGTTTTAATAGCCAGTAGCTAGGACATTAAGGAAATGATAATGGCACCATTAATGTTAATGTATGCAGATGATTTGGTTTTAATAGCCAATAGCTAGGACGTTAAGGAAATGATAAGGGCACCATTAATGTTAATGTATGCAGATGATTTGGTTTTAATAGCCAATAGCTAGGACGTTAAGGAAATGATAAGGGCACCATTAATGTTAATGTATGCAGATGATTTGGTTTTAATAGCCAATGGCTAGGACGTTAAGGAAATGATAAGGGCACCATTAATGTTAATCTATGCAGATGATTTGGTTTTAATAGCCAATAGCTAGGACGTTAAGGAAATGATAAGGGCACCATTAATGTTAATGTATGCAGATGATTTGGTTTTAATAGCCAATAGCTAGGACGTTAAGGAAATGATAAGGGCACCATTAATGTTAATGTATGCAGATGATTTGGTTTTAATAGCCAATAGCTAGGACGTTAAGGAAATGATAAGGGCACCATTAATGTTAATGTATGCAGATGATTTGGTTTTAGTAGCCAATAGCTAGGACGTTAAGGAAATGATAAGGGCACCATTAATGTTAATGTATGCAGATGATTTGGTTTTAATAGCCAATAGCTAGGACGTTAAGGAAATGATAAGGGCACCATTAATGTTAATGTATGCAGATGATTTGGTTTTAATAGCCAATAGCTAGGACGTTAAGGAAATGATAAGGGCACCATTAATGTTAATGTATGCAGATGATTTGGTTTTAATAGCCAATAGCTAGGGCGTTAAGGAAATGATAAGGGCACCATTAATGTTAATGTATGCAGATGATTTGGTTTTAATAGCCAATAGCTAGGACGTTAAGGAAATGATAAGGGCACCATTAATGTTAATGTATGCAGATGATTTGGTTTTAGTAGCCAATAGCTAGGACGTTAAGGAAATGATAAGGGCACCATTAATGTTAATGTATGCAGATGATTTGGTTTTAATAGCCAATAGCTAGGACGTTAAGGAAATGATAAGGGCACCATTAATGTTAATGTATGCAGATGATTTGGTTTTAATAGCCAATAGCTAGGACGTTAAGGAAATGATAAGGGCACCATTAATGTTAATGTATGCAGATGATTTGGTTTTAATAGCCAATAGCTAGGACGTTAAGGAAATGATAAGGGCACCATTAATGTTAATGTATGCAGATGATTTGGTTTTAATAGCCAATAGCTAGGACGTTAAGGAAATGATAAGGGCACCATTAATGTTAATGTATGCAGATGATTTGGTTTTAATAGCCAATAGCTAGGACATTAAGGAAATGATAAGGGCACCATTAATGTTAATGTATGCAGATGATTTGGTTTTAATAGCCAATAGCTAGGACGTTAAGGAAATGATAAGGGCACCATTAATGTTAATGTATGCAGATGACTTGGTTTTAATAGCCAATAGCTAGGACATTAAGGAAATGATAAGGGCACCATTAATGTTAATGTATGCAGATGATTTGGCTTTAATAGCCAATAGCTAGGACATTAAGGAAATGATAAGGGCACCATTAATGTTAATGTATGCAGATGATTTGGTTTTAATAGCCAATAGCTAGGACGTTAAGGAAATGATAAGGGCACCATTAATGTTAATGTATGCAGATGATTTGGTTTTAATAGCCAATAGCTAGGACGTTAAGGAAATGATAAGGGCACCATTAATGTTAATGTATGCAGATGATTTGGTTTTAATAGCCAATAGCTAGGACGTTAAGGAAATGATAAGGGCACCATTAATGTTAATGTATGCAGATGATTTGGTTTTAATAGCCAATAGCTAGGACGTTAAGGAAATGATAAGGGCACCATTAATGTTAATGTATGCAGATAATTTGGTTTTAATAGCCAGTAGCTAGGACATTAAGGAAATGATAATGGCACCATTAATGTTAATGTATGCAGATGATTTGGTTTTAATAGCCAATAGCTAGGACGTTAAGGAAATGATAAGGGCACCATTAATGTTAATGTATGCAGATGATTTGGTTTTAATAGCCAATAGCTAGGACGTTAAGTAAATGATAAGGGCACCATTAATGTTAATCTATGCAGGTGATTTGGTTTTAATAGCCAATAGCTAGGACGTTAAGGAAATGATAAGGGCACCATTAATGTTAATGTATGCAGATGATTTGGTTTTAATAGCCAATAGCTAGGACGTTAAGGAAATGATAAGGGCACCATTAATGTTAATCTATGCAGATGATTTGGTTTTAATAGCCAATAGCTAGGACGTTAAGGAAATGATAAGGGCACCATTAATGTTAATGTATGCAGATAATTTGGTTTTAATAGCCAGTAGCTAGGACATTAAGGAAATGATAAGGGCACCATTAATGTTAATGTATGCAGATGATTTGGTTTTAATAGCCAATAGCTAGGACGTTAAGGAAATGATAAGGGCACCATTAATGTTAATGTATGCAGATGATTTGGTTTTAATAGCCAATAGCTAGGACATTAAGGAAATGATAAGGGCACCATTAATATTAATGTATGCAGATGATTTGGTTTTAATAGCCAATAGCTAGGACGTTAAGGAAATGATAAGGGCACCATTAATGTTAATGTATGCAGATGATTTGGTTTTAATAGCCAATAGCTAGGACGTTAAGGAAATGATAAGGGCACCATTAATGTTAATGTATGCAGATGATTTGGTTTTAATAGCCAATAGCTAGGACGTTAAGGAAATGATAAGGGCACCATTAATGTTAATGTATGCAGATGATTTGGATTTAATAGCCAATAGCTAGGATGTTAAGGAAATGATAAGGGCACCATTAATGTTAATGTATGCAGATGATTTGGTTTTAATAGCCAATAGCTAGGGCGTTAAGGAAATGATAAGGGCACCATTAATGTTAATGTATGCAGATGATTTGGTTTTAATAGCCAATAGCTAGGACGTTAAGGAAATGATAAGGGCACCATTAATGTTAATGTATGCAGATGATTTCGTTTTAATAGCCAATAGCTAGGACGTTAAGGAAATGATAAGGGCACCATTAATGTTAATGTATGCAGATGATTTGGTTTTAATAGCCAATAGCTAGGACGTTAAGGAAATGATAAGGGCACCATTATTGTTAATGTATGCAGATGATTTGGTTTTAATAGCCAATAGCTAGGACATTAAGGAAATGATAAGGGCACCATTAATGTTAATCTATGCAGATGATTTGGTTTTAATAGCCAATAGCTAGGACGTTAAGGAAATGATAAGGGCACCATTAATGTTAATGTATGCAGATGATTTGGTTTTAATAGCCAATAGCTTGGACATTAAGGAAATGATAAGGGCACCATTAATGTTAATGTATGCAGATAATTTGGTTTAATAGCCAGTAGCTAGGAAGTTAAGGAAATGATAAGGGCACCATTAATGTTAATGTATGCAGATTATTTGGTTTTAATAGCCAATAGCTAGGACGTTATGGAAATGATAAGGGCACCATTAATGTTAATGTATGCAGATGATTTGGTTTTAATAGCCAATAGCTAGGACGTTAAGGAAATGATAAGGGCACCATTAATGTTAATGTATGCAGATGATTTGGATTTAATAGCCAATAGCTAGGATGTTAAGGAAATGATAAGGGCACCATTAATGTTAATGTATGCAGATGATTTGGTTTTAATAGCCAATAGCTAGGATGTTAAGGAAATGATAAGGGCACCATTAATGTTAATGTATGCAGATGATTTGGTTTTAATAGCCAATAGCTAGGACGTTAAGGAAATGATAAGGGCACCATTAATGTTAATGTATGCAGATGATTTGGTTTTAATAGCCAATAGCTAGGACGTTAAGGAAATGATAAGGGCACCATTAATGTTAATGTATGCAGATGATTTGGTTTTAATAGCCAATAGCTAGGACGTTAAGGAAATGAAAAGGGCACCATTAATGTTAATGCATGCAGATGATTTGGTTTTAATAGCCAATAGCTAGGACGTTAAGGAAATGATAAGGGCACCATTAATGTTAATGCATGCAGATGATTTGGTTTTAATAGCCAATAGCTAGGACGTTAAGGAAATGATAAGGGCACCATTAATGTTAATGTATGCAGATGATTTGGTTTTAATAGCCAATAGCTAGGACGTTAAGGAAATGATAAGGGCACCATTAATGTTAATGTTTGCAGATGATTTGGTTTTAATAGCCAATAGCTAGGACGTTAAGGAAATGATAAGGGCACCATTAATGTTAATGTATGCAGATGATTTGGTTTTAATAGCCAATAGCTAGGATGTTAAGGAAATGATAAGGGCACCATTAATGTTAATGTATGCAGATGATTTGGTTTTAATAGCCAAGAAGAAACACTGCGAGAATGAGAAGAATGCGATCGTTTTTAGAACAGAACACATTTTGGATGCAGCAGGGTTACAGCTAAATAAGTCACAAAGTAAGGGGTTCATAGAAGTGCTAAGAATGTCAGGAATTTATTTTACCAAAAGTAAAATTTATATTCTAGGGATTATGTTTGGAAGGGAACAAATATTAATAGGCTGGTGAAGAAAAGTTCTAAAATAAGTCCAAAGGTTGACAGATTGGTGGATGGTATTCCAATTTTCCTTAAGGAAAAAGGTATATATATTAAACTCATATATTTTAGGAACTCTAGCATATGTGGGTGGTGTATACATGTTTCCAAGCTGTGTGGAAAGTGAATTGATGGGTAGTACAAGGGTGAATCCAATCAAAAGAAGGATAATTTATAATGCAAAAGAAAATTGGGGACTTGAGTGTAATAAATTCAGTTGTTTTCTTAGCATCAATAAATTTGTTTTGGGTGTTAAAAAGTGTATGGAAAAAGACAATACTAAGAAATTTGTTATATGAAAAATATAAAGATATGTGGATTGGTGGAGGAAAGAAAAGGAAAATAGAAATAATAGATTTGGAAGAAAATTATGAAAGTAAAATAAAAACATGTAAAAGTGATATCACTGAAGCAGAAATGGGAAGGAAAAAACTGGTGTACAAATAATGAAAGTTAAGTATTATATTGATATTTGGGGAGAACTGGAAGTGAATAGAAGAAAGCAATGAGAAAAATGGGGGAAATATTTGACTTTTTGTTTGTTTTTGAAGCCAGTAATTTCCTGTATTATTTATTATTGGAAAAGCTGAAGTGAAAAGTAACATGACATAAAAAATGATAGAAGAAAGAATATGTAATATGTATGATACTGAGAAAGCATCACAACATTGTTTTTGGGATTGTAAGAAAACTGAAGGCTTTGGAAATTATTGAAAGATGTTCATAACAGGAAGGTATTTAAAAAACATTATTATGGACATGCTGCTTTATGGAAATATAAAGTTGGGAGTGTTTTAAAAATGGAATACAATTTTATTCATTGATATTTGGTGTTTATGGAAAAGAAGTTGGAATAACTGCTGTATAACAAAAGACAAGTTAAAGAGGAAATAATGGTTTACCTTCATTTAGTTGAAAATGCAATGTCAGATTGCTCTGTTGTGTGACTGTAAATGACGAATTTCAAAATGTGTTCTAATCTAAATGTCAAAAATGGTTTCCTGGAAACCCAGATTCGACCATTTTTGAACTGCAGCACAACAGTGACAGTTAGAAGACATTTCCCAATGTCTCCAAACAACATTATGCAGGGGTGCTTGGCCCCCTGTGCCCCCCACACCCCCTGCTACTTTAATATACTAACTCCGAGATTGCACTACAGTGAAGAAAAGGGTACATGTCCCGATCCCTACTATAGTGCGATCTGCACCCAAAATACCAAATTCAAATGAGCGAATGCCAGTGTACATTCACTTATTTGAACTTACAACAATGGAATTCAACATTCCCAAATCTTGCCATTGTACCTTCGCACTTCAGTACATCATACAACGGATTCCCGACTAAATGAAGGTAAACCGGAAATAATATGTTATTTAAAAATGGTTATGGTGGCAAGGGCAGGGGAAGAAATGGTTGTTGAAAGTATTTAGGAAAATGAATATGTAAGTGTTTTATAAAGATGTATAACATATGATGTAAAGTGTGAATACATAATGAATGTGTAAATAATGAAAAAAAATTATCTAATAAAGCAACTCCTGTTTTTTTTTTTGATAAGTGCTGTAGGATCTTTTACATCTATCTGAGCTGCTACCAACTCAGGTAGAGGGAACCTTTGTTTTACATCTCATCTGAAGGACAGATATACATAAATTACTGTGAAAAAGGTATATAATACCCAGATTTGTTTCTTGTCCTACAAGCTAGAACTTATATTTATTCATGAAACATAATTTTATCAGTCTGTTGAGGCTGCTTGTGCAGAAATGGGTTTATAATGTGAGAGGAATATGAAATCTGTTATTGGAATAACATGGTTTAAGACTGCAGTTGTCACAAAATGCACTATCACATGATAATAGTGTCTTGCTTAGAACTGTATGAGTCATTGGAGTACATTTACCTCGTAGACTCGAAAGCAGAATTTATTTGAATGCATTTAGGAGTACAAATATACAGCAAGACATTATGAAGGTTTTATTGAGACTCAGTCATCGGTTTGAAACTTGTATGTTTCTTGTATAGTTGACATCTTTTTCAAGACATTAGTTATCATAGTAATGATACCTAGATTTAGGTTTGGATGTAGTATTAGCTGATAGCGATAGTTTTTATTACATACTACGATGAACAACAAAGTATGATTGTTATGTGGTGCAAAAGCATGCAGAGGAAGTGAGGCAAAGTTTTCAATTTAATTAGGATAATAACGATGGCAGAATGCAATACCAGATTTGTGAGGACAGATAATATATAAAAAAAAATCCATTTGAAATGCTACCCCTAATAACAGTATTACCAAATAATTTAAATTGCCTGAAGTCAGCTGTACAAAACAGAGAACTGGCAGCCACTTATTGAGTTGGTGACTGTTTCCAATGGTATCTTTGGCTGAGAAGAGCTCAAGGTATAATTGTAAAATAACATGACAAGTAGCATGAAGTTTTAAATGTTTGCTTGGACTTTTAGTCTGAGATCTGGCTAAACACCACCTTGGTGATGTGCAGCTTATCTTAGATACTGCCAGTAATGAACAACAATGCAACAGCAATTGAGGCACAGCAATGCAATATTATTTAAATATAATAACACTATAGTCAACAGAACAACAGTGTTAATTTCAATAATGCAAATAAAGGGTAGTGAGTAAGTTATCAAACTACTTAGTTTAAAAGATAACATTATGAAATGTCAGGACCTGCTATAGCGAGTCACAAAATCCAGAGACTTCATAGCTGAAAATTGGACTTACATGTACCAAGTCTGAGATTGCCATTTCTCACAATATTCCCTTTTCCATATACTGATCTTAGAGTTAGTATATATAGGTTTGGGGGTAGATGCAGGGGGCTAGCATCCCTGCAAAAAAGAAGTTTAAAGAAAAAGAGTGATGATCAAAATTTGCTCTTCTCCTGTTTTTTCGGTCTTTTTTCTCAGCATTTCAAGTGCTGACATTTCAATAGGGAGACAGTTAACAAATGATTGCTTTTTATTTTTATTTATTTATTTGTTTTTACTGTATATTGTTAAGAGTAAAATAGAGTGTAAAAGTCTACTGTTTATTGTTCACTATTGAAAATAAGCACATGAGACTGTAAAACATAATCACTGCTTATTGAACAGAATGAACTACTGAGAATAAGTAACTCAGACTGCTGCACGAAAACACCTGATTAGTGAACAGTATGTTTTCTTGAGTGTGAGCCAATGTTCAGGTGGAGGAAAAAAGGATGTGGCGCAGAAGCCCTTAATTGCCTTAAAATGATACATAAAGTCCTGAGGAAGAACTAGCTTAGTTATGATATCAATAAAGATACCTGTAAGAAGTGAAGAACTGGATGCCAAGGTAGGAGTTAGGCTTCCATAAAGAATGCTTTTAACCTCTCCTGTGCTGTGTGCTGCAAGCTGCCCATGATAAAAATAACAAATATTCATGAGGTAAGCAAAATGAGGACAGTCTTTGACAGGACAAAAGAGGCTTTTTGTTCTTAGCTTTAAGGTGACAACCATAAAAAATCAGACATAGAGAAAAGATATAAGAAATCCTTGTTAAATAACAAAGCCTAGGAGCCCAACAGAAATGATTGAAATATTGCAGAATCGTGTGTCCATTTAGTACACCTGTTGGATTCCACTAGGCCAAACAGGTGAAGTAGAAGGAGTTTTGTCCATTTACCCATTATCAGGTGGGTATGATTGTGACATCCCCCCTCTCTGCACCAGTTATCAAGGCGCCTGAATCCTCACCACTGACACTGGAGAGGGATGTTCACTTGGAACAAAAATGGATATACTCAGTATTTCCAGATGCAGCTCTCTTCATTGAGCACAATTTCCCTTAAGAGCACACAGGGAACGCACTCGGTCCAGACACTGTTTTCACTCTCTCTCTCTCTCTCTCTCTCTCTCCAGATCCCCATTAAGACTCCCCACTGACACAGCTGTAGAGTTGAGTCCTCAGCCAAGTGTCCAAGCCATTTCCTCCACCACTCTCTCTGTAAAACCAGTGCTTCATGTCCCTGCTCCCAGCAGCTGACATACACACTCTTGGAGATTTGATTTGCACATACACACACACACACACACACACACACACACACACACACACACACACACACAAAACACCTGGGAAAGGCTGGCACAGATTTACTAGCTATGGCCGCTTCTGCCCAGACTATAAGGTAGTTACTGCCCCCAGACACTCCAAAGCCAGCCTCTAAGACTCTTACAAGGGTACCCAATTATACTGAGTGAAATCAATATGAATACAAATGAAAGTGTTTGGCCAATGCAGTAAGGCTTTCAGGAGTGTGTCACCAAATAGATATAGTACTCTAAATGGTTAAAATATTCTCTAAAAGACCAGCTACAATGAAAAGTTATATATTTAATGGTAAATAATGAAATAACATGAAAATACTAAATATTGATTTACAATAAACGCCAGATTTCCAATCACAGGAAATATTAAAATAACACAGATGAATAGATTAACACAGTTACAGAAAAACAGTACTTAACTCATCTCACTATATTATCTCACTATATTTTCCTGACTGATCTAAAGAATTACTATTTCCTGGTTCACTTACTAGAGCAAGGCAAAATGAAGTGGGTGAGGGATCCTTCTTTGTCAGGTTCCAAAAACAGAGCGCCATGAGACTTCTGTCTCATCTGATATTAAAACATCATTTTTGTCCTAGATTACAGAATGACATTGCATTCATCTGGTCATCTGACTTCTGTTTCCACACTACCCCCATCACTAGAAGCTGGCAGGATTTAGCACATATGTGTTACAATACATATCTCAAGTTTTGCTAAAGTTTATTGCAGCATCTGGAAGCTGTAAAACAATTTTAACATATCAGAGACTAACAAACCATGCTTCTTACAGATATTGTGTCTCTGGCTTAATTCAAAACTGTGTGATAACATCTTTATGGCTTAGGCCCAGTGATTTAATTTCAGAACATTTTTCAAAGTTAGTTTTAGCTGGACTGTGATTAACCTCTTCTCTTCCAGTATCCTCTGTTAACATATATATTTAAGTCAGTTGCAATACAGTCAGGACCCACTGTTGGTTAATTTTAACACAAGCAACTTTAAAAATACAGTTTTCAATGCAAACATCTCTACAAATCAGTCTGACATACAAATGGTATATAATTTTTTACAAAATTTCAGCTAGCTGTGCTGGCATATGTTACACATCTACTGCCCTACTTTTCCTGGCATAGCTGGCAATACCTCACATTGTTACATCTCTCCCCCCTTTGAAGACTCATGCTAGTTTCTCAATTGACCCTGGATAAATGCTGCTTGAGAGGAATGAATACATTAACCCATACCCTGTCTTGAGAACCCATCTGCATTGCATTGCTGACCCCACAACAGTGTTTCACTGTCATGTCATATGCCTGCAACCCTAGGCTATGCTTTGGTAACTGGGCATTTTGCTAGCTGGTTCAATGAAGCCATAGATCCCCCTCAGACTCCTCCTGATGCCTACTCTAAATACTCAGCCATAGAAACACGAAAAACTTCGAAAAGTTACAGAAACTAAGAAAACAATAAGTGAATCCAACAAAGCACAGCACCAATGTAAAATCCAAAATCCTTTACTTGCAAACGTTTTCGTGTACCAAATTACATACACTTCTTCGGACAAGTTACTTTGGAACTTCCTGTGAGTACGAATACACTCACATACACAAATAATTACTTAATTAAATTAATTAAACAATCAATTAATCAAGTAAATGTATTCAGCCTTACTAAAACAACTACTACTTCATAGTTGGATATAACAAATATATAAACAAAAAATCAAATTGTGTATTAATTAAAAAATTATTACGTAAAAGTTATTACATAAAAAGTTTTTTCATAAGAAATTCACATAAAGAATTCACTATTAACAAATTCAGCGAGTTGAAAAAAGCTATAGCCATAATCTAATGTGTACATATATAAATATATAAATATAAATAAATAAACACATAAACAAAATACTTGTTGATCACCTACAAAGCCTAATATTTATTCATGTGTTTAATCAAATACATTTCACCAACCTATCATTATTTCTATTCAAATAACCTTATTACTCAAGTTTAGCCGTTCGTTCAGAGAACTAAACACATAAAAACTAAGTAGTTATTATTTTTGTGTTGTTTGTTGTTGTTTCTACATTGTTATTGTCATTACTAGGAGGTTCACCTGTTAAGAGCTTTTTGCTTTAACAGACATTTAATGGAACACATCCCATTAATCCCTGGGTACACATGTGCATTTGTTTTAAGTTGCCATAACAGCTCACTTTCTTCCAGCTTAAGGTGCCATGGCCCACCTCTAGGGTTAATTTCTACCTTTTGGACCACATTAAACAAAAAACTATGGTTGTTATTTTCCATGATGTGTTTTGCTAGGGCATTAGATATAACTCCCTTAGAAATTGCATACGTATGTTCATAAATGCGTTGTTTCAAATGGCGTTCAGTTTTCCCAAAATAGAACACAGGGCATAGTGTACAAGTGGCAAGGTACACTACGCCTTGACTAGAACAATCGCATCTATGATTAATATAATATCTCACTCCTCGAACGGAAAAAGTGGTTCCAGTTTTAATGTACTTTCAATAGCTACAATGTCCACACTTGAACATGCCTTTGTTTGCCCTATATATTCTAGGAGGGGCTCGAATAGTGTTTTCAATGAAGGCACCTTTTTATATACCACCACTGGTTTTATTCCCAGGTCTGTGTTGGAATGCAAACTTTGTGTTAAAAATTCCCAGTTGTTGTTCAATATACGACGGGTATCTACTGCTAATTCATTATATTGGGTCAGGAAACTGGTATTATAATTAGTGTTAGCCTGTCTCCCCTCTGTGTTAATAGGGTCATCCCCTGAGTCCATTTCACATGTTGCGTCCGATACCAAAATCTCATTATTTGTCTTAAGAATAGGTCCCAACAGACCATTATGTCTCTTTGATTCAACCTCGCGAATAACCTGATTAACTAGTCTGCTAGGATACCCTCTATTTCTAAACATGCCTGCTAAAAGGCTACATTCCTCTCTAAAAAAGGTGTCTTCAGAACACATACAAGAGGCACGTACAACCTGGCCCTTAACAACACCCCTTTTCTGAAACAAGGGGTGGGAGCTAGAGAAATGTAAAAAAGAATTGCTATAATGGGGTTTCCTGTAAATACAGGTGGTAAACTTCTCCTTTTCAATATCTTTTTTTATCAAAATGTCTAAAAAATTAATTGATACCTCATCAAAGTTGTAAGTAAATTTCAAAAATGGGACAAAGGAGTTCATCAACTCAATCAATTGTATAGCTTCTTCTTTGCTTCCCCTAATAATCTATTATTATAGATTTATATATTTATATATGTACACATTAGATTATGGCTATAGCTTTTTATATATGTACACATTAGATTATGGCTATAGCTTTTTTCAACTCGCTGAATTTGTTAATAGTGAATTCTTTATGTGAATTTCTTATGAAAAAACTTTTTATTTAATAACTTTTACGTAATAATTTTTTAATTAATACACAATTTGATTTTTTGTTTATATATTTGTTATATCCAACTATGAAGTAGTAGTTGTTTTAGTAAGGCTGAATACATTTACTTGATTAATTGATTGTTTAATTAATTTAATTAAGTAATTATTTGTGTATGTGAGTGTATTTATACTCACAGGAAGTTCCAAAGTAACTTGTCTGAAGAAGTGTATGTAATTTGGTACACGAAAACGTTTGCAAGTAAAGGATTTTGGATTTTACATTGGTGCTGTGCTTTGTTGGATTCACTTATTGTTTTCTTAGTTTCTGTAACTTTTCGAAGGTTTTCGTGTTTCTATGGCTGAAAGCGGTGATCCTCAACAGTCGCAGTCCTTGTATTCTCCAGATCCCGATTCAAGTGGAGCTTCTACCCGAGACGTTGATCCGATCGGGAACCTAACAGCTCTTATTTTGCAGTTAACACAGCGAGTTGATGACCTGGCAAGGCAAGTTAACGGTCGACCCACGGAAGGTTCGCAAGTGGTTCGACCGAAGCCAGGAGTGAGTTTTAACTCAATACCGAACTTTGCAGTAGCGGTAAATAGAGATAATTCCGGGCTCCCTATTAGTTCTAATGTTCAGCTTAATGGAACTATTCCACCAGTGTAACAAGTGCGGCAAGGTAGCCCGATATCTGATACAAGTACAGTATCTGTAATGAGTGGTAATAAACAAGTGCACTTCTCTAACTCAACGATACCAGTATTGCATGAATTCATGAACACACCAACCAATTTTTTAAATGTTCAAAATGATAAAGAGAATATCCAGGATAACCAACAGGAAATCACTGGTAATATTGTTTCAAACTTAAAACAATTTGATATTTGTCTACTAAAATATAAAAAACTGCAGCTGGAAATCTTATACTTCAAAGAGTGTATTAATCTAAAAATTGTCCCTAAGGGTCTTAGACAGTGGAAATACCCATCGGGTGTGACTAGACACTCGGATTTCCACAAGCATCTTATTCAATTCTTTGACCAACAAGGGCTTAATTTATTGGACTTGTTAATTACAGAATACACTGAACAAATGTTGGTGCTTAAACAGCAATTGGAGACTCTGGAACACAGTATTAAAAGGGACTGTAACTTTAATAGGTACGAATACGACTATGGCCGGATATACTCAAGTATTGATTCACTTCTTGCTAAGATCAGTGAGACAAAGAAGCGAAAGCTTAACAGGGACAAACTAGCGTACGCTGATGGTAAAGCGTACCCAGATCCACCTTTTAACAAAGTTTCCAATGATTTTCATTCCGAGATAGTGAGCGGTACTGACCGGACTAATAACAACGCAGTACCCAGTCCAGCAAGTAGTTCCGAGTCACTTAATGAACCAACTTCTCCCTTGGCAATTCAGTCCAACCAAATCAGAAGAAGCGAGCGTGTTCAAAATCAACAAAACCAATGTAAACACCAGCCGAATAACCAAATTGCCAGGGAGTATAACAACAACCAACAGGATTTTCAGCGAGTGGCACCCAATACCAAGCGGAAGAATGGGAACTGGTCCAAGAAGACTCAGAACAAGAAGACGTACAATCGCCGCAGGAGGTAATAGTAACATTAGAAAATAATTATCCTGCGATCATCTATAGTGACAGTAAGGACTTTTGCGTATACAATTACACCTCTTTTGTTGTTTCACACGACCTCGTTGAATTATTAGCTAAGGGCTTCAACTTTGTATTACCACAGAAACCCGATGTAGCTAAAGTATTGTGTGATTTTAAGTTGTATGTACGCAAATTGAATTTGAGAATGTTGCTAGGTGAAAATAACAATCTACTAAGCACAGAACGTGTGGCAAGCACGTATAATCCTCCACTTGATAACAATCTGTTGTTGTTTGAGAGAATTACCGAAGTCCACCTGAGAGCACTAAATAATGAATTCTACCAGAGCAGACATTTTAATTTGGAAAACCAAAATCTTATTGCGTTTATAAAAGCAAATAGCATAAGAACAATGAAACCTGATAAGGGAGGGGGGGGCTGTCCTTATGTATGAGGATAATTATGAGACTATAATGAAAGACATGCTGTCAACTAGTGATTATAGACAGGTCTCAAAAAATGAGTTAAACCAGTCTTACAAGAAGGTCAAAGATTTTTTAAGTGACTTATTTATAGATGGCAGCATTAGCACTGAGTTATATCAGTATCTCACTATGCCAGCTCCAATGATCCCCGTTATCTTTGGCGTCCCAAAGCTCCATAAGGACATTCAGACCCCCCCTTTTAGACCCATAATAGATGGGCGTCAATCTATCACCTATGCATGTGCTAAGTGAGTAGACAACAAACTTAAAGAGGTCCTTAAGAATGAACCTCAAATCTGCAAGGACTCTTGGTTTGTCCTTGACAGGCTTAATTATATTCCATTTGAAAGAAATTTAACGTTTTTAACAGCGGATGTTAAGGACCTCTATACATCAATCCCACAAGAGACAGGCACTAATTGGGTCAGAGATTTCTTACTAAGCAAGCATCTCCCAGGTGATGATATAGACTTAATTGTTGGGCTACTTGATTTGGTGTTAAACAACAATTACTTCATGTTCAAAAAGGAACTATATTTACAGGTGACTGGAGTAGCAATGGGTTCCCCATGTGGGGGAACCTTTGCAAACTCCGTGATGGCTTTTTGGGAGCACACTTACCTATTTTTACATCAACTGTATAAAGACATAGTCATTTGGTACACAAGGTACCAAGATGACATTTTGATGATTATTAAGGGAAGCAAAGAAGAAGCTATACAATTGATTGAGTTGATGAACTCCTTTGTCCCATTTTTGAAATTTACTTACAACTTTGATGAGGTATCAATTAATTTTTTAGACATTTTGATAAAAAAAGATATTGAAAAGGAGAAGTTTACCACCTGTATTTACAGGAAACCCCATTATAGCAATTCTTTTTTACATTTCTCTAGCTTCCACCCCTTGTTTCAGAAAAGGGGTGTTGTTAAGGGCCAGGTTGTACGTGCCTCTCGTATGTGTTCTGAAGACACCTTTTTTAGAGAGGAATGTAGCCTTTTAGCAGGCATGTTTAGAAATAGAGGGTATCCTAGCAGACTAGTTAATCAGGTTATTCGCGAGGTTGAATCAAAGAGACATAATGGTCTGTTGGGACCTATTCTTAAGACAAATAATGAGATTTTGGTATCGGACGCAACATGTGAAATGGACTCAAGGGATGACCCTATTAACACAGAGGGGAGACAGGCTAACACTAATTATAATACCAGTTTCCTGACCCAATATAATGAATTAGCAGTAGATACCCGTCGTATATTGAACAACAACTGGGAATTTTTAACACAAAGTTTACATTCCAACACAAACCTGGGAATAAAACCAGTGGTGGTATATAAAAAGGCGCCTTCATTGAAAACACTATTCGAGCTCCCTCCTAGAATATATAGGGCAAACAAAGGCATGTTCAAGTGTGGACATTGTAGCTATTGTAAGTACATTAAAACTGGAACCACTTTTTCCATTCGAGGAGTGAGATATTATATTAATCATAGATGTGATTGTTCTAGTCAAGGCGTAGTGTACCTTGCCACTTGTACACTATGCCCTGCGTTCTATTTTGGGAAAACTGAACGCCATTTGAAACAACGCATTTATGAACATACGTATGCAATTTCTAAGGGAGTTATATCTAATGCCCTAGCAAAACACATCATGGAAAATAACAACCATAGTTTTTTGTTTAATGTGGTCCAAAAGGTAGAAATTAACCCTAGAGGTGGGCCATGGCACCTTAAGCTGGAAGAAAGTGAGCTGTTATGGCAACTTAAAACAAATGCACATGTGTACCCAGGGATTAATGGGATGTGTTCCATTAAATGTCTGTTAAAGCAAAAAGCTCTTAACAGGTGAACCTCCTAGTAATGACAATAACAACGTAGAAACAACAACAAACAACACAAAAATAATAACTACTTAGTTTTTATGTGTTTAGTTCTCTGAACGAGAACGGCTAAACTTGAGTAATAAGGTTATTTGAATAGAAATAATGATAGGTTGGTGAAATGTATTTGATTAAACACATGAATAAATATTAGGCTTTGTAGGTGATCAACAAGTATTTTGTTTATGTGTTTATTTATTTATATTTATATATTTATATATGTACACATTAGATTATGGCTATAGCTTTTTTCAACTCGCTGAATTTGTTAATAGTGAATTCTTTATGTGAATTTCTTATGAAAAAACTTTTTATGTAATAACTTTTACGTAATAATTTTTTAATTAATACACAATTTGATTTTTTGTTTATATATTTGTTATATCCAACTATGAAGTAGTAGTTGTTTTAGTAAGGCTGAATACATTTACTTGATTAATTGATTGTTTAATTAATTTAATTAAGTAATTATTTGTGTATGTGAGTGTATTTATACTCACAGGAAGTTCCAAAGTAACTTGTCTGAAGAAGTGTATGTAATTTGGTACTCTAAATACTCAGCACCAGGGCCTCTCTATCATGGTAAGGTTTCATCATGTTTACATAGGTTCATAGGTTCATATGTGTGTACTAGGCTAATGCCCCTGGAGCCTTTACAAGCCTAGCCCATAGAATTGACCTGGCATCATACTACCCGACATTAGTTCCCAGTGCGTCTATCGAGTAGAGCCACTGAAGTGATCCCCGGGGTAAACTTTCTACTTCCCATCCACACATCAAAATTTCTCTTGAAGAGGACCAGTGAGGTGCTCTGCTTGACATGTATGGAAAATCTGTTCCAGAGCATGGGCAGTCTCTGGATTATGAACCTGTCCCTCCAGCATGTTCTGTTGATTGTGGTATTGAGGTTGAGGTCAATGGAGTGTGTGGTGCAGAGGGATTGAGATTTCTTTAGATGTAGCATTTCTAACAGAGCTGGGTCAGACATGGTTTTGTATGTCAAGCAGAGATCACCTTTTAGCAGATGATGTGAGACAGAGAATAGCTGGTGTTTTTTGAGTTTGTCCATGTAGGACATGTGTTTAAGGCCTAGAATCCTCTTTTGAGGTACTTCTGTGGCCTCTCCAGCTGTTGTAGGTGTCTAGAATAGAGAGAGATGATGACCTCTTTCTTCCTGGATGCAAAACCCTTGGTAATGAGATGTGCCACATAGAAGGACCTTCTGACCACGGTGGCAATGTGGTGGTCAAAGGAGCGTTTGCTGTCAACCTGTGTCCCCAGATCTCTTATAACGCCTTCAGTGTTCAGTGGGCTCCAATCAATGAGGTATTTAGTGGGAACTGAATTTTTCCCAAAGGGGATGACGATGCATTTTTTGGCATTAAGCTTAAGGCCTTGGTTTCAACACCAGTCATTGGTCTCAGTGAGGCCCTTCTGTAAGATGTCTGCATCACTTGGGAAGTTAATAATGGGTCCCAGCTTGCCATAATCTGTGAACTTGGTCAGCCAGAGTCCTTCTGTTTTGGCCTGGACCTCTGAAAAGTAGATGCCAAACAGGAGAGGGCCCAGGATCGATCCCTGTGGGAATCCACTCATGAATGGTCTGCAGTCTGACTTGGAGTCTGCTACTTTCACACTGTGGGTTCTATCTGTGAGCCAATTTGCAACCCACCTGGTGATATAAGGGTTGATGCCTAGATTGCTGAGTTTATCAATAATTCCTCAAAAGTGAGGAATGGTATCAAAGGCCCTGGTCAAATCGAGATAGGCTGTATGAACTACCTTACCCTCATTCACAGCTCTGGTGACTGACTCAAAGAAGTCAGACAGGTTGAGCAGGAATGATCTCCCTTTCACAAAACCAAATTGCATGGGATCCAGAGTTTGGAGATTACCTATATCCTTGTCAATTAGGTCCATGAAGATACGCTCCATAGCCTTACATATTAGACTCATCGGGCTATTGGGGAGATAATTACTAGGGTCTGTAGTTGCTCCCCCTTTATGGAGAAGGATGACGGTAGCAGTGCACCATTTGGTAGGGACAAAGCCTGATGTGAGACTGTGAGTGAACAGGGCACACAGATGTGGTGCCAGTTCACTTTGTAGTTCATGTAGAACACAGCCAGGGATATTATCCAGCCCCATGGAAGCTGTATTATTGGCCTTGGATAAAGCAGCTTCAACCAGTGCTGCAGTAATGCTGGGTGCCTGGCATTCTTCCAGTATTGTGATTGGTGCTTTGGGGGGGGGGTTAAAGTTGGCACTGAATCTGTTGGCCAGTATGTTGGCAACATCTGTTGGCTCAGTATAGGAGGTACCATTGTACAGTAACTCAGACCAAATCTGGGTATTGCCATGGAGATTCTTGATATAACTATAGAAAGCTTTCTGGTTGTTTTTAGTGTCTGCCACAATTCTGCCTTCATAGGTGGCTTTAGAGGATTTGATGAGGGATCTCAACTTTTTGTTGAGGCTAATAATGGAGTTTTTCCAGTCGTGGGACTTCACCTTTTTCTGCAACAGTTTCTTGCTTCTGTTGTAGAGTTTATTAATGGCAGGGAACCACCAGATTGGCTTCCTTTTTTTGGAGGAGAGCGTCTTGGTTCTGTTGGGTATGGCTAGTTCCATACATTTATGTACGTGTTCATACAGTGCATTGGTGTATGATTCGGCAGCCCTGCATCTATTTTCCACTGGCATGGGTACTGTGAAGTTAGTCACCTCTGTTTTTAGGAGCCCAAAGTCAGCTTTGGAGAAGTTTTTCATGGTGGTTACCTTTGCAGGGGGTGTGGGTGAGATGTGGATTTCCATGGTAATTAGTTTGTGGTCAGATCTAACCAGGAAGGAATTGATTATTGGTGTATAGCAATGGTCGTCCACGTTAGTAATAACCAGGTCAAGGATGTTGCTTCCTCTAGTGAGGGTAAGAATGACCTGGTCCAAGGCATTGGAATTGGTGTATTCCAGGAAGCATTGGCCAGCGTATTGGTGCATGAATAGTTTTCCCAGTTGATGGAGGGGTAGTTGAAGTCACCTAGCATGAGGGTGTTGGGTTGGACCCTAATAGATTCCAGATTGCTTAAGAATGTGGAGTGAGAGTCTTGGGACATGGTTGGGGATCTATAGCAGGCTACGACTTGAATTGCTGTCTTACCCAATGTTAGTTGCACCTGAAGTATCTCAGATGTGTTATGCTGGGCTACTTGTCTGGAGGTGTGCATACTCTTTATGAATATGGAGACACCACTGCCTTTGGAGCTTCGGTCCATGTCCTGGGGCCGAAGGGTGTGAAATGAATTATAGCCTGGCAGCGCAGTGGTGCTTTCTGCCACTTTAAACCATTTTTCTGTTACAGCACAAATGTCGATGTTCTCCATTTTGAGGAGTGCTTCAAGCGAGTGCATCTGGAGATTTAGACTTCAAGCATTGAACAGCATGGCTCTCAGATTGTATTTATCTGTAGGTGTTAGGGTAGTAATTTGGTCTTTGGAACATTGCCTAAAAAAGGCACTATAGGGGTGGCAAGAGCCTTAGCCAGTACCCAAAAACTCAGGGGTGACAGATGCAGGCCATCTCTGGCAAAGCATCGAGGTCTGTCAATCATGTCATCCCAAGCAGACAGATACTGGATACCCTTAGAATGACACCAGAAACTTATTGTTGAAGTCAATCATTTTCTGCTTGTACTGCAGTATCATTCTGGGTGATGGTAGGATGCTGCTCAGGACTAGGGTCATACCTGCCTGAGCCACATAATCAGAGAGCTCCACCATGTCTCATATGGCACAATGGTACAATTTGTGCCTTTGCCTAGTAGTTCTACCATGTAGTTACCATCACTGGCCTTCCTTGCCACTTTGAAAGCTCCCTCCCAAGCTGCCTGCAGCTTATTGTGTCTGACAGGAATGAGAACTATAACCTGCTGTCCACAGCATACTCTCAGTCTCGAGCATTCCTGCCTACCAGAACTTTTTTGCTGTTGTACTCTTGACAGGTTCTCCTTGGCCAAGCCCATGAGCTCCCTAAGCCTTGTCCTGAGGTTTAGGACATATGCCACAACAGACTCCTTGTGAGATTCACACTCACCCTCTCACTCATCACAAATCATATCTAAAGGCCCCCTCACCCTATGCCCATACAACTCAAAGATTGAAAAAACTGTGGATTTCTGGGGTACCTCTCTATATGCAAACAGCAGATAGGGCAAATATTTGTCCCGCTGTCTCTTAATCTGGTCTACAAATGCCAGTAGCATGGTCTTTAGTATAGCGTTTAACCTCTCCACAAGACCATTAGTCTGGGGATGGTAGGAGGTGGTCTTTAGGTGCTTCACCCCACAGCACTTCAGCAGACAACCCCTGCTGATGGGGAAAAAACTAGCAGTGTCCCTGTTAAAGTACCATATTGTCCAAAAGAATATAGTGGTTGAAAGATCCTTTTCAATATCACATAACAGAAAGGCAGTTAAAAATGAAAGTAGAACTCTCAAAACTGCTTCTTGCCTGAAGACATCTCTTTAGCAGCTTTCATTTTTAACCACCTTTTTGTTGTGCGATACTGTAAAGGATCTTTCCACCATTATTATTATTATTATTATTATTATTATTATTATTCCACTATTATTATTCCATTATTATTATTCCACCAAACACACACCTACATTCGCGGAGGCTTTCAGTAAAAACCTGCCCAAGCAACAGGGACCTCCAAAGCAAAAACACAAGCAACCTCCATCCCCCAACACAACCCAAATGACACATAGCCTACAAACTCAACCACAGCCCATAAGGCATAACAATGTACCCAACACTCTAGTCATAGGTGACTCTATAGTCAGGAACACTGATGTTCCACTCACCAGGCTAAACAAGGAAAAAGTTACTGTCAGCTGCCTGTTGGATGCCAGGATCTGCCACATAATGCATGCACTCAGGTCACTCCACAACAAGTACAAATATGACTCTGTCATTGTCCACGTTGGTGTGAATGACCTGAGACGTACCTCCCTGGACTACATAAAAAGGGACATGGAGGAGCTGTCCAATCTTGTAGCCCAGGCAGGTATGACCCTAGCCCTGAGTAGAATCCTGCCATCACCCAGAATGATACCACAGTACAAAGACAAAATGACTGACTTCAACAATTGGCTAAGCTTCTGGTGTCATTCTAAGGGGATCCAGTATCTGTCTGCCTGGGATGACATGATCGACAAACTACGATGCTTTGCCAGAGATGGCCTGCATGGTCGCCCCTGAGATTCCGGATACTGGCTAAGGCTCTAGCCACCCCTATAGTGCCTTTTTTAGGCAAGGTTCAAATGACAAATTCACCACTGTAAGGGGTACAAGCAGGCAAAATCTGAGGGTATTGCTACTCAATGCTAGAAGTCTAAACCTCAAAATGCACTCACTCGAGGCACTCCTTAAAATGGAGAACATCGACATCTGTGCAGTGACAGAGACCTGGTTCAAGCCTCTAGAGAGAACCCCTGCATTACCAGGCTATAATTCATACCACACCTTTCGGCCACCTAACCTGGACCAAAACACTAAAGGCGGAGGCGTGTCCATATTCATCAAGGATATCCACAACTCCAGGCTAGTTGCTCAGCATAATGCATCCGAGATTATCCAAGTGCAACTAACTCTGGGCAAGACCGCAATCCAAATTGTAGCTTGCTACAGATCCCACACCATGCCCCAGAATTCCCACTCCTCATTTCTTGATACACTGGAAAATATTACAGTACAACCTAACACCCTAATAGTGGGCGATTTCAACTACCCCACCATTAACTGGGAAAACTACTCATGTACCAACTCTTGTGCTCAACGTTTTCTGGAATTCATAAATTCCAATGCCTTGGATCAACTTGTCCACACCCTTACCAGGGGCAACAATATCCTAGACCTGGTTATTACCAACATGGGCAAACAGTGCTCCACACCAGAGGTCAATTATTCATTGGTCAGATCCGACCACAAGCTAATCAACCTAGACATCCACATCCCTCCCCCACCCCCCATTAGGGAAACCACCATAAAACATTTCTCCAAAGCCAACTTCAGCCTTCTTAAGGCAGAAGTGGCAAACTTCACGACACCCATGCTGATGGACAATAGCGGTATGACTGCTGAATCCTACACAAATGCACTTTATAAGCACTTACACGAGTGCATGGATCATGCAATCCCTAACAGAACCAAGATGCAATTCTATAAAAAAAGGAAGCCAATCTGATGGTCCCCTGCCATAAACAAACTCTACAACAAAAGAAAGAAGCTGTTGCAAAAAAGAGTAAAATCCCATGATTGGAGGAACTCCCTGGTCAGCCTCAGTAAGAAGTTGAGATCCCTCATAAAATCCTCCAAAGCTAGTTACGAAAACAAAATCACCACTGACTCTAAAGACAACCACAAAGCATTCTATAGCTATGTCAAGAATCTCAATGGCAGCACTCAGATCTGCTCTGAGTTACAGAACAATGACACTAAATATACAGAACCAACTGATATTGCCAACATTCTGGCAGATAGGTTCAGTGCTAACTTTATCCCCCTCTCATCCTCTAAAGGGACCATCTCTATACCGGAAGAATGCAAAGTTCCTGTAATCATGGCTGCACAGGTAAAAAACACACTCTCCAAAGCCAAGAACACAGCATCCATGGGACCTGACAACATCCCAGGCTGCGTTCTACATGAACTACAGAACGAACTGGCACCCCACCTAAGTACCATGTTCAATCATAGCCTCACCACAGGCTATCTGCCCACTGAATGGCACACAGTGACGGTTATCCCACTCCACAAAGGGGGAGCTACCACTGACCCCAGAAACTACCACCCCATTAGCCTGACAAGCCTGGCCTGCAAGACTATGGAATGTATCATTATGGAACTTATAAACAATGACACTGGTAATCTCCAAACTCTGGACCCCACCCAGTTCAGGTTTGTAAAAGGCAGTTTGTGTCTCCTAAACCTGATAGACTTCTTTGAAGTGGTCACCAAAGCCATAGACGAAGGTAAGGTGGTTCACACAGCCTATCTAGATCTTGCCAAGGCTTTCAACATCATCCCCCACTCTGGAATTATTGATAAACTCACTAAACTAGGTATAAATGTCACAAGATGGGTTGTCAACTGGCTCACTGACAGAACCCACACTGTGAAAGTAGCAGACTCCAAATCCAACTTCAGACCAGTGACAAATGGAGTACCACAGGGTTCAGTCCTGGGTCCTCTCCTGTTTGGTATCTACTTCTCTGAAGTACAGGCTAACACAGAAGGTCTTTGGCTAATGAAGTTTGCAGATGACTGCAAACTAGGAGCCATAATCAAAACTCCAAAAGATGTGGACATCCTACAAAAGGGCCTCGCTGAAACAGAGGCCTGGTGTCAAAGCCATGGCCACAAGCTCAATGCCAAAAAGTGCATTGTCATCCCTTTTGGTAAAAACTCTGTACCCATGAACTACCACATAGGTGGTAGTCTACTTAACACCGAAAGTGTGATAAGAGACCTTGGGACACAGGTGGCCAGTAGTCTCTCCTTTGATAATCACATCACAACAGTAGTCAGGAAATCCTTCTACATGGCACACCTCATCACAAAAGGTTTCTCATCCAGGAAAAAAGAGGTCATTGTTCCTCTCTACTCATCACTCATTAGACCCATTATAGAGTACAACGCCCCTTTTGTTATGTACCTCACAAGACATGTACAACAACTGGAAAGGCCACAGAAATACCTCACAAAGAGGATTACCGGCTTCAAACAGGTGCCCTATGCTGACCGTCTCAAAAAAAATGCAGCTTTACTCCATCTCATATCGCCTACTCGGAGACGATCTCTGCCTAACACAAAAAGCTATGTCAAACCCAGAGCTGTTGGACATGCTCCACTTAAAGAAATCCCAATCCCTCTGAGCTACACGCTCTAGGGACCTAAACCTTGTCACCACAATAAACAGAACATGCTGGAGGGATAGATTCCTGTCCCAGAGACTTCCCATACTCTTGAACAAACTACCTATCTATATCAAACAAAGCTCCTCATTAGCACTCTTCAACAAAAATCTTGATGATTGGATGGGAGATAGGAAATTCACCCCGGGGATCACTTCTGTGCCTCTGCTCGACAGTGGCACAGGAAAATAATTTTCTTGGGTGGCGAAAGCCAGGGTACCTTTTGGCTAGGCTTATATAGGCCCTAGGGCCAATAGCCTAGTACCTACCTATGAACCTATGAACCTATTATATTATTTTGTTGTACTTGGTACTTCAGCAGTGACATTACTAGTTTTTTTCCTTCCTGTAAGCCATGAGTTTTTAGACTGGTGAGGCTTTTCACAGTGGTTTTATTGAGGATGTCCAGGAAAAATCTTGAACTCCTTCTAACACCAACTCTGTGCTCTCAAAGGAACACTAACCTCTTCTTCTCCGGCACTGATGTCTCCACTTGATGAAACTCAAGACATTTCCCATGTGTCCCATCTGCTGTGCAATGATGGCCAGTGATGGGCACCTCACTCATTTGCATGACAGAAGGCAAACTCAGAAAATATTAGATAATGTATTGATGTTTTCAATGTCATTTTAAGGTGCAAAACAAGGCAGTCCTCCATCCATGTGTATGTTCTTGAGAATGCGTGCTACAGTAATTCAATCTGATGATCATTAAATATGGGATTACAATTGTCTCAACTATAAAATAATTTGATGCCCATGTGTGCAGGCAATGTTGTGCACTGTCAGGAAAATCAACTAAAATTAAAGCCTCCATCAGATGCACATTTCCAGTGGCTGTGGCAACCCCAAACATATTTGTGCAATATACTGTATTTGAACAAAGGACTTTGGTTGAGCTCATAGCTTCTAAAGTAAGTGTACCATCACTATGCTCAATTTAGGCATTTCTGAATCAAGCTGCCCCCGTGCTTTGCCTCATTATCATACACATATAACATGGTTGATTGCATTATTTGGACTAGCCAGATTGTATAGCTGAGTTTTCTGAATCACACTCGATCTGCAGTTTGCTGATTGCAAATTCTGTCAATGTGACATGGCAAAGTTTTCGAAATCCAACCCTATAGAACTAATGTATATAATTGTGTATTTCATATTTTATTTGCCAGCTGTTGTGATAGTCCAGAATTTGTTGGTTATTTGATGGTAACTGGCTATAAATCTGTGTAGATAATCTTTGTTATTGGTTCCTGTACACAGATACATTGACTGTGTTTTATATCATTTTCACATTTACTTCATGTTGGGGTATTACGACTGCTGTCTTGGATTGTGGCTGAAAAAGGTCTTGGACCCATTTACTTACTTGGTTAACAAATGTAAAATAAAAATAAAAAAAATGGCATGTATATGACAATATAGGCAATATCATTTGTTAAGCTGCTTACATACAGGGTTTTGTATGCATATCACAATGTAACATATATTGGTTTCTCTTCCACAGGTAATATTGCCTACATTCCATAGGGGATACTGCCTCCATACAGGGTATGGCATGGTATACATATCACAATTTAACATGTGTTTGTTTCCATTCCATAGGTGATACTGCCTACATACAGGGTATGCCATGGTGTGCATATCACAGTGTAACATATGTTTGTTTCCATTCCATTGCCTACATGTAGGGCCATGGTGGTGCAGCGGTTAGCGTTGTCCCCTCACAGCAAAAGGTTCTCCAGTTTGATTCTCGGCTGGAGCATCTTCCGTGTGGAGACCGCATGTCCTCCCTGCGGTCGAGTGATGTTAAAGATATGCAGGTAGGTGCGAGCGTGAATGCGTGTGCCTTCCTTGAAGGCTGGGCATTGGGCTGGCAACTCAGCACTGTAAAAATCCACTGCCAATCATTAGCAGTCTGGAGTTCTTTTGTGGGGACCCCTAACCGGAAAAAGCCGAAAGACATTACTTGTAGGTGATACTGCCTACATACAGGGTATAGCATGGTGTACATATCACAATGTAACGTGTTTGTTTTCATTCCATAGGGGATACTGCCTATACTGCCTACATACATGGTATGGCAGGGTGAACATATCACAATGTAACATGTGTTTGTTTCCATTCCATAGGGGATATTGCCTACATACATGGTATGGCATGGTGTACATATCACAATGTAACGTGTTTGTTTCCATTCCATAGGTGATACTGTCTACATACAAGGTATGGCATGGTGTGCATATCACAATGCAACATATGTTTGTTTCCATTCCATAGGTGATACTGACTACATACAAAGTATGGCATGGTGTACATATTGTGAAGATTGGGGAAAGATGTGCGAAGGCTGCCAGCCTAGTCAAATAGAATTTGATACATAATTCTATCATTTGTATAAATAAATGTAAAATACAGGCTTGTGTTCTTAAATGAAAGAAAACACTGTAAAATATTAACTTCAAGATTGTTGCAAGATTGCCATCTGCTGTAAGGGAAACCAAGCCAAGCATTTCAAATGCTCTTTGAAGTTACAATTATCTAAAAAGTGGTGCCGAAGCGGCTGGCTGAACACATTCTTTCTATTGTCTTAACTTAAGGAATAATTGTTAGAGTGTACATGTGAAATGTCTTTTATTGTTGTAGTTTCCTGAGCAGGTGTTAGCTTGCTAAATAATGCAGTTTGTTTGCCTGGGAACTCCAGACTAAGTGTCAAAATGATGTCATGTGAATACTAGGAAAACCTAAGTGTCAAAAGGATGTAATTTGTGAGGGCCTTAGCAGAGCTGTTTGTCAGTGAGTTTAAAAACTATTGTTGAGAGAGAGACTGTAAGCATTTTTTCTTGGACCATCAACCTCAGCACTACTTATGCTATATATATGTATGCAAGTAGGATTGCAGCACTGCGTTTTCTCTTAAGAATAGCTAAAGGTTAGAAAGTTAGATTAAGTGTTTTTCTTTGACATCACACCTGTCCTACTGTATTATTTTAAGTTTCTGTGTGATCTCTGAACTCTTAGATATCTCTGTGGTGTAGTAGTATTGTTTTGTGTTTTAATTATTTATTATTAAATATTTTAAAACCTTTACCTGTGGCTGGTTTGTGTAGAGATAAGTAGGCACTAGAATACATTGCATATTTATAGAGTTTATTGTAATAAGCCACTCTAATAAGCTTTAGACTGAATAGTCACATTACCAACTGGATAATAATATTGCACAGTAATAATTGGACACCCTTTCAAGGGCCTTTGGGTAGCTGATAATTATTAGATGGTGGCGGCAGTAATTACTGCCGTATAGTCTGGGTAAAGGGGCACAGCTAGAGAATCTGTGTCAGCCTTTCTCAGGAGTGTCTGTGAAGTTGTATAAATACTTATCTCAAAGTGTGTGTGGTGTGTCAGCTACCTGGGCAAGGGCACGAAGCACTGGTGGGACAGAGAAGGTACTGGAGGTTAGCTTGCCAGCTAGGCTGAGATCTGGACCCTATAGCTGTGCCAGTGGGGAGCCTTATTGGGGACCTGGAGAGCAAGAGAGCAACCAGCTCCAGACTGACTGTGATCTCTGTATGCACTTAAGGGAAATTGTACTTTATTGTGTGTATTTGTTATCCTTTCCTCTTCTATGAGATGACCTCCCTGGTGTTAGTGGTGAAGACTGAGGCTCCTTGATTGCTGGGTCAGGGCATGGTCATCACATATCTGGTGGCAGTGGTTGGGATAAGATATCCTCACATATCTGTTTGGCAGTGGTGTGGGTAGAGTGATTCCTGTAGCTTATGTACAGTGATCTCTGAAGGTGTTTTGTACTCTAAATCAGCCACGCAATGTATACTCAGAGTTCAGATCACAATTGTTTTATTTCTTTTGTTAGCCTAGTTAGTCAGAGTGAGCAGGCAGCATCTCAGCACAGGAGTATGGAAAGCTGACAAGGAGCCAGCTGGTGGAGATGTGCCAGGCTAGGGGACTGGTGCATGGAAACCTGACTAAGGCAGACCTGATTGCTGCCTTGGTTACAGCTGCATCAGAAAACAGCATCCAGAAGGACGATCAGACAGGCAGTGGAAATACAATATCCTCAGAGAATGGACAGCTCAACATTTTTGCGAAGAACAATCAGACTGGCAGTGGAGATACAATATCCTCGGGGAATGGACAGCTCAACCTTCCTGCAGTGGACTTAAAAATCCAGCTGGAGCTAAAGAGACTTGAGTTGGAGGCCAGGCGTTTGGAGATAGTAGCTGAAGAAAAGGAGCATCAGAGGAAGCATGAGAGGGAAATGCTGACTCTTTGCCAGAGTCATGGAGGTAATGGGGAAGGGAGTAACTGGACCCCAGAAGCACAACAGGTCAGTAAATTTCTTCTGCAATTTAAAGAGGGGGATAATTTTGATAGTTTCATTCACGTTTGAAAGTGGTATGCAAACAGTAGTATTGACCAAAGACTCTGGGTACGGTTCCTGATCGCCATACTCCATGGGAAAGCTGTAACTTGTATATCACAAATGCCTGACTCTGTCTGTTTTGATTATACTGCTGTAAAGAAAGGTCTGTTAGAATGTTTTAAGCTAACACCTGAAATGTATAGGAAAATGTTTTGTGAGCATAGATGCAAGACAGATGAAAATGTATGTGAATATGTTGCTGAACTGAGCACTTATTTTAATAGCTGGGTGAGTGGATGTCAGGTCACCACTTTTGAGGGGCTGGCAGACCTTGTGGAGAGGGAACAAGCCCTTAGCACTTTGCCTGAGGAAATGAGGATCTGGTTAGCTGATAGACAATGTGCTACTTCAGATGAGATGGGGAAGAAGGGAGACCTATACCTGGCCAGCAGGGCAGCCCTGCACAGGAAGGGGACCTCCAGTACTGCTCATGGGTCTAAAGGAACCCATGGTGGGTAGCACAGAGTGCCCCAATAGAATCTTCCAGTAGCAGGGGAAGCCACTAGTCCAGGTACACGTCCAGGAACTAGGGTGAAATGTTTTGAATTCAACCAGTGGGGCCATGTGGCATACAGGTGTCCACAGAGGCAAGGTGGGGAACCAAAGGTGAGGGAGACAGTAACTGGGAAAGACAAAATGCCAATAGTGGGTTGTCTTAAGACAACAGGGGTATGGAACTGTCATCCTGCAGATGTCCTGAGAGGGAAGGATTCGGATGAGGCAGTACCATGTACCTAAGCAGTTATATGCAGTGAGGCTAGGAGACAAGGATGTGGGTCTGGTAGCCTGGGGAGACCCAGACAGACTGCATACTTGCAGCCAGGACTGGTGAGGTGGTTACTTCAGGAAGGGAGCTACGCTGTAGCAGTGAGACTGAAGGTGAGCCACAGCTGCTTGTGGGTACTGATGTTCGCTTGGACAGGGTAACTGCAAAGGTAGAGGTGAGTAGTAGTATCCAGGCTGACAGTGAGGCACCACTGTCAGAGGATGCCAGATTTCCTGTGGAAGGGGAGCTAGGAAGGGTTACAAGGAGGGAGTTGAGACAGGCTCAGCTCTCAGACCCTACATTGCAAGGCCTGAGGCAGGTAGTTAGGGAGGCACATGATTTTCAAGGGAAGGGGGAATCTTTATACTGGGGCAAAGGGTTATTATACAGAGAGTGGACCCCTGAAGGAAGGCTAGAAGGTGAGAGAGTACAGCAGTTGGTAGTGCCTAGAGCCTACTGTCTGGCGTTTCTAGCCATAGCCCATGATACTCCCTTTGCAGGTCATATGGGCATAAAACATATAAAGAGGCATTTTATGCAGAACTTTTATTGGCCTGGAATTTTCCAGAGATGTAACAGGGTACTGCAGGACCTGTGAGCAGTGTCAAAAGGCAGGAAAGGCAAGAGACAAGGTGAAAGCTCTTTGATGCCTTTGCCTGTGATTGAGGAGCCATTTCAGAGGGTAGCTATAGATACTGTGGGTCCTCTGAGTACCCTAAGTTCCACAGGGAAAAAGTATATCCTAGTGGTAGTGGATTATGCTACATGATACCCTGAGGCAGTGGCTTTGTCCACCATTGAGGCAGAGAAGGTGGCAAATGCTTTGTTAGAGATTTTCAGAAGGGTAGGTTTCCCAAAAGAAATACTGACTGACTGAGGTGCCAATTTCATGTCAGACCTGCTGGCTTGTCTGTGGAAGTCCTGTGGGGTGAAGCACATGAACACCACCCCCTACCATGTCCAGACTAATGGTCTTGTTGAGAGGTTAAACTCTACAATCAAGTCCATGCTATGGGCATTTGCAGATCAGTTTAAGAGGGAGTGGGACAAATATTTTCCCCATCTGTTGTTTGCTTACAGAGAGGTTCCCCTAGGAATCCACAGGTTTTTCACCATTTGAGTTGTTGTATGGGCATAGGGTGAGGGGATCTTTAGATTTAATTTGAGATGAGTGGGATGATGAGTGTGAGTCTCACAAGGAGTCTATGCGGCATACATCCTAAACCTCAGGACAAGGCTCAGGGAATGCATAGGCTTGGCCCAGGAGAACCTTGCAAAAGCCCAACAACAGAAAATGGTGTGGTATGGCAGGAATGCTCGAGATAGAGAATATGCTGTGGGGCAGCAGATAATGGTTCTCATTCCTGTCAGACACAACAAACTGCAAGCAGCTTGGGAGGGACCCTACAAGGTGGTAAGAAAGTTAAGTGATGTTAACTACATGGTGGAAGTGCTAGGCAGAAGGCAGGGGCACAAACTGTACCATGTTAACATGATGAAACCTTACCATGATAGGGAAACCCTTGTGCTGAGTATTTGCAGTGGATTGCAGGAGGAGTCTGAGGGAGATCTGGGGACTGATCTCCTCAGTGAAGCTCGGGCTGACACCTCAGTGGAAGGGGTAGCAATGTCCCAGCAGCTATCTCCTACCCAGGTTCAAGAAATCCGAGCAGTGTTTCGGGAATTTGGGGACGTGTTCACTGGGAAACCAGGGAGCACCCACCTGGTGCAGTACCAGGTGGATACAGGACCCCAAAGGCCTATTAGGCAGGCCCCTTATATGGTGCCTGAGAGAGTCAAACAGACTCTGAGGGAAGAGGTATAGGAGATGTTGAAACTAGGGGTGATTCAAGAGTCCAACAGTCCCTGGGCCTCACCAGTGGTGTTGGTGCCAAAGAAGGATGGCAGCACCAGGTTTTGTGTGGATTACAGGAAATTAAATAGTCACACAGAGTCGGATGCTTACCCCATGCCTAGGACAGATGAGGCCCTAGAGCAGCTGGGTGGGGCTAAGTATTTTACAACCATTGATCTTACCAAGGGTTACTGGCAGGTGCCCTTGACTCCCAGTACTAGAGAGAAGTCAGCCTTTGCGACTCCTTTTGGCTTGTATGAGTTTACAAAGATGCCCTTTGGGATGAAGAATGCCCCAGCAACTTTCCAGAGACTGGTGGATAATATCCTAGCAGGAGCAGGAGGGTTTGTCCTTGCTTACCTAGATGATATTGCCATCTACAGCCATTCCTGGCAAGAGCACCTTCAGCATGTCAGGCAGGTGCTGGCAGACTACAGAGGGCAGGGTTGATCATTAAGCCGAGCAAATGTCAGATGAGTATGGCAGAGGTCTCCTACCTAGGACATAGAGTGGGGAGTGGTAAGATAAGGCCAGAACCTGCCAAAGTGGAAGCTATTCAGGCATGGCCTGCACCTGTTACTAAAAAGCAGGTGAGGGCATTCTTAGGGACAGCAGGGTACTACAGAAAGTTCATCCTTAGTTATAGTACCATATCTGCTCCCCTCACAGACCTGACAAAAAAGAACAGGCCAGATAAGGTAGTGTGGACCCCAGCATGTGAGCAAGGCATTCCATAAGCTTAAAGAAGCTTTGGGAGGACCCCCTGTGTTAGTGAGTCCAGATTACAGCAAAGAATTTGTTGTGGAAGTGGATGCTTCAAACCATGGGGTGGGGCTGTACTTAGTCAGATTTCTTCAGAGGGGGAAGAGCACCCAGTGGTTTATCGCAGTCATAGGCTCCAACCCAGGGAGGAATGCTATGCAGCCGTAGAAAAGGAATGTCTAGCCATAGTGTGGGCATTGCAGAAATTTCAACCTTATCTGTATGGAAGAAAATTCACTGTAATGACAGATCACAACCCTCTAACATGGTTAAACAGAGCCAGTCAGCAAAATGCAAGTTGCTAAGATGGAGCCTGGGGTTGCAACCATATGATATGTCAATGCAGCACTGCAGTGGAAGTATGCCAATGCAGATGAGCTCACAAGACAGGGAATGGGGTGAGGTACACCCAGATAGACCTAATCCTCTCAAGCGGTGTTTCTCAAGGGTCACTAGAAAAACTAGCTTGTGTTCTCCAGGGGGGGAGAGATGTGAAGATTGGGGAAAGATGGGCGAAGGCTGCCAGCCTAGTCAAATAGAATTTGATACATAATACTATAATTTGTATAAATAAATGTAAAATACAGGCTTGTGTTCTTAAATGAAAGAAAACACTGTAAAATGTGAATGTCAACATTGTTGCAACATTGCCATCTGCTGTAAGGGAAACCAAGCCAAGCATTTCAAATGTTCTTTGAAGATACAATTATCTAAAGAGTGGTGCTGAAGCGGCTGGCTGAACACATTCTTTCTATTGTCTTAACTTAAGGAATAATTGCAAGAGTGGACATGTGAAATGTCTTTTATTGTTGTAGTTTCCTGAGCAGGTGTTAGCTTGCTAAATAATGTAGTTTGTTTGCCTAGGAACTCCAGACTAAGTGTCAAAATAATGTCATGTGAATACTGGGAAAACCTAAGTGTCAAAATGATGTAATTTGGGAGGGCCTTAGCAAAGCTGTTTGTCAGTGAGTTTAAAAACTATTGTTGAGAAAGAGATTGTAGACATTTTGTCTTGGACCATCAACCCCAGGACTGCTTATGCTCTATATATGTATGTAAGTACAATTGTAGCACTGTGTTTTCTCTTAAGAATAGCTAAAGATTAGAAAGTTAGATTAAGTGCTTTTCTTAGACATCAGACCTGTCCTACTGTGTATTATTTTAAGTTTCTGTGTGATCTCTGAACTCCTAGATATCTCTGTGGTGTAGTAGCATTGTCTTGAGTTTTAATTATTTATTATTAAATATTTTAAAACCTTTACCTATGGCTGGTTTGCGTAGAGATAAGTAGGCACTAGAGTACATTGCATAGTTATATAGTTTATTGTAATAAGCCACTCTAATAAGCCTTAGACTGAATAGTCACATTACCAATTGGATAATAATATTGCACAGTAATAATTGGACACCCTTTCAAGAGCCTTTGGGTAGCTGATAATTGTTAGCTGGTGGTGGCAGTAATTACTACGATATAGTCTGGGTAAAGGGGCACAGCTAGAGAATCTGTGTCAGCCTTTCTCAGGAGTGTCTGTGAAGTTGTATAAATACTTATCTCAAAGTGTGTGTAGTGTGTCAGCTACCTGGGCAGGGGCACGAAGCACTGGTGGGACAGGAAAGGTACTGGAGGTTAGCTTGCCAGCTAGGCTGAGATCTGGACCCTATAGCTGTGCCAGTGGGGAGTCTTATTGGGGACCTGGAGAGCAAGGGAGCAACCAGCCCCAGACTGACTGTGATCTCTGTGTGCACTTAAGGGAACTTGTACTTTACTGTGTGTATTTGTTATCCTTTCCTCTTCTATGAGACAACCTCCCTGGTGTTAGTGGTGAGGACTGAGGCTCCTCGATTGCTGGACCAGGGCACAGTCATCACACATATCACAACATAACATATGTTTGTTTCTATTCCACAGGTAGTATTGTCTATGAACAGGGTATTGCAAGGTGTACATATCACAATATAACATATGTTTGTTCCCATTTCATAGGTGATACTGTCTAAAAACAGGGTATGGCATGGTGTACAATATAGGTTCATAGGTTCATGGGTTCATACTAGGCTATCTGCCCTGGGGCAATTATAAGCCTAGCCCGAGTGTGTTTGGCTTTCGCCACCCTTAGATTTGAGTTTGCTGTGCCCTTTTTTAAGGTTAGTTTACTGTGCCTCTGTCAAGTAGTGACACAGAAGTAATCCCCGGGATAAACCTACGATCTCCTTTCCACTCATCAAGATTCCTCTTGAAGAGAGTCAGTGAGGTGCTCTGCCTAACATGGACCAGGATTCTATTCCAAAGCGAAGAGAGCCTTTGGGTTATGAATCTGTCCCTCCAGCAAGTTCTATTTATTTCTGTGCTGAGGTTCAAGTCCCCCGAGCGCGTGGTTCTAAGGGATGTAGATCTTCTGAGGTGGAGCATGTCCATTAATTCTGGGTTGGACATAGCTTTGTATGTCAGGCATAGATTGCCTCGAAGTAGGTGGTATGAGACTGAGTAAAGCTGGAGTTTCTTTAACCTGGCAGCATATGGCATCTGTTTGAGTCCCTTGATCCTCTTTGTGAGGTACTTTTGGGGTCTTTCTAGCTGCTGCAGGTGTCGGGTAAGGTACATCCCAAAAGGGGCATTGTATTCTATGATGGGCCTCATGAGGGATGAATAAAGGAGCACTATTACATCCCTTGATCTAGATGTGAATCCTTTCGTGATAAGGTGGGCTATGTAGAAGGTCTTTCTAACCACTTTGGCAATGTGGTTGTCAAAGGAGAGATTGCTATCAACTTGGGTCCCCAGATCCCTAATTACTTCTTCTGCATTTAATGGGTTACCACCTATGTGGTAATTGGTGGGCACTTTGTTTTTGCCAAAGGGTATGACTATACACTTCTTGGCATTTAGCTTTAGACCATGGCTCTGGCACCAGTTATCCGTCTCTGTGAGACCTTTTTGAAGGATGTTCGTGTCAGCCGGAGAGTCAATTATGGCGCCCAGTTTGCAGTCATCTGCGAACTTGGTCAGCCATAGTCCTCCCGTGCTGGCCTGTGCCTCGGAAAAGTATATGCCAAACAAGAGAGGTCCCAGGACCGAGCCTTGTGGGACACCACTTGTAACTGGTTTCGAGTCTGACATGACTCCGGCAATTCTGACTCTGTGTGTTCTGTCTTTGAGCCAGTTAGCAACCCATCTTGTGACATAGGGGTTTATGTTTAAGCTGGATAGCTTATCTATAATGTCCAAGTGGGGTATTGTGTCAAATGCCTTTGCGAGGTCCAGATAGGCTGTGTGGACTACCTTCCCTTCATCTATGGCCTTGGTGACTGTTTCGAAGAAGTCGACCAGGTTCAAGAGGCAAGATCTGCCCTTGACAAAGCCAAACTGAGTAGGATCCAGTGTCTGTAGGTCCCCAATGTCTTTGTTTATGAGTTCCATGATGATCCTCTCCATGGCCTTACAGATAAGGCTAGTCAGGCTTATGGGGCGATAGTTACCAGGGACCGTTGAGACGCCACCTTTGTGGAGCGGGACCACTGTTGCTGTACACCATTCATTGGGTACATATCCCGTAGTGAGGCTGAGATTGTACAGCAGTTTTACGTGAGGGTTTAGTTCTTCCTGGAGTTCATGTAGGACGCAACCCGGGACACAGTCTGGTCCCAGAGATGTTACTACTGGGATTGATATTTGCTCTTTAGGGGGGGGAAGGGGGGGAGAAGTTTGCACTGAACCTGTCTGCCAGGATGTTGGCAATGTCTGTGGGTTCAGTGTATTTTTTGTCATTTATAATCAACTCTGAGCATATCTGGGAGTTGCATCCCAGGTTCCTAACACAGCTAAAGAAAGCCTTGTGATTGCCTTTAGTATCCTGTGCAATTTTTCTCTCTAAGCTGGCCTTGGAGGATTTTATGAGGGATCGTAATTCTTTGCTAGTACTGATCAGAGATGCCTTCCCTTTTAGGGATTTTGCTCTATCATGTAGTAGCTTCCTCTTTCTGTTGTACAACTTATTTATGGCTGGGGTCCACCAGACTGGATGCCTGCCTTTGGACGCTTGGGTTTTGGTTTTGTTTGGGATAGCATGATCCATGCATTCTTGGAGGTGTCCATAGAATGCGTTTATATAGGATTCTGTGGTTTGGGCCGAAGGCCCTGGGGCCTTGAAGGATTCCACCTCGGATTTGAGAAGTGTGAAGTTCGCTTTTGAGAAGCTTTTCACTGTGGTTTTCTGGGCTGGGGGTGGGATCAGGTTGTGGATATCCAGTGAAATTAATTTATGGTCTGATCTTACCAATGAGGGGAATACTTCTGGTGTGGAGCATAGGGTCCCCATGTTGGTGATGATCAGGTCAAGTATGTTTTCCCCTCTTGTGGGAGTTTTGACTAGTTGTTCCATAGCATTTGAGTTTATAAATTCCAAGAACCTTTGGGCTGGGGTGTTGGGGCTTGAGTAATGCTCCCAGTCAATGTTTGGGTAGTTGACGTCACCCAGTATAATGGTGTTTGGACAGATCTTCATGTTCTCCAATGTTTTCAGAAAAGCCGAGTGGGATTCCTGATTTTGAGATGGTGGTCTGTAGCATGCTATAAACTGAAAGGCAGTTTTGCCCACTGTTAGTTGCACATGGATGGTTTCTGATGCTTCATGCAATGCCACTAACCTGGAGGTGTGGGTATCCTTGATAAAGATGGATACTCCCCCTCCTTTTGTGGATCGGTCCGAGTTTTGGGGCCGAAAAGCATGGTATGAGGTATAACCTGGTAGTGCTGGGGTGCTCTCTGGAGCCTTGAACCAGGTTTCTGTCACTGCACAGATATCGATGTTCTCCATACTGAGGAGAGATTCGAGTGCATGCATTTTGAGGTTTAGACTTCTGGCGTTTAGCAGCATTACCCTTAGTTTCTTGTTCTTTGTGTTTTCTAAGGAGGTGGGTTTTTCTTTTGAGCCTTGCCAAAAAAAGGCACTATGGGGGTGGCAAGAGCCTTTGCCAGTATCCGAAAGCCCAAGGGTGACAGGTGCAAGCCATCCCTTGCGAAGCAACGTGGCTTGTCAAGCATGTCATCCCAGGCTGACAGGCACTGGATCCCCTTTGAATGACACCAAAATTTTAGCCAATTGTTAAAATCGATCATTTTGTCTTTATACTGCGGCATCATTCTAGGTGAGGGTAAGATGCTGCTCAAGGTCAGGGTCATACCTGCCTGGGCTACATGATCGGAGAGCTCCTTTATGTCTCTTTTCATGTAGTCGAGGGAGGTACGTCTCAGGTCATTCACAACAGCATGTACTATGACCGAGTCATATTTGTACTTGCTTTGGAGTGACCTGAGTGCTTGCATTATGTGGCAGATCCTAGTGCCCGACAGGCAGCTCACTATGATCTTCTCCTTGTTCAGCCTGGTGAGCGGGACGTCAGTGTGTCTGACTATAGAATCACCTATTACAAGTGTGTCAGGTGTGTTGTTCTGCCTTAAGAGCTGTGACTGTTTGGCACACTGACTTTGTGAGCTATGTGTTGCACGTGTTTTGTTGTGGGGGTAGCGTTTGTTTGGATGTCTGCTTTGGAAGTCTCTGCTGTTTAGGTAGATTTTTAATTAGAGCATCCGAGTATGTTTTTGTGTGTTTGCGTGTTTGGATTGCTGTTGTGGACTATGTGAGACTGGATTAGTGTTGTGTGATGTTACCTTCTCCTCCTGACTGGTTACACCAGTTTTGAGGTGAGAGAGCTCAGCCTCCAGTTTGGCTATATGGTTGCATCTCTCACATACGTTTGAACCTGTTTGGAGGAGGAGAGGGTTGTCTGTGTACATGAGACAGTTGTAACATTGCCTCAAGATTCCCAGATTCACCAGTTGGACTGGAGAGGAAACTATTAACTGACCTTTGGACATGCTAGACTAGTATAGGGGACTCTTTTATCACTTAATTAAAGAGGACCAATAGGGGACAGGGTAATTGTAGAGAGTATATGAGGATGTAGTGCTTTTAGTATATTAGTGCTAGATTGTAAGATTGCTTATTTGGGCAAGTGCAGGGCCTTAGATTGGGAATAGGGTGTTTAATTTGAGAAATAGAGCAGTTCTAAGGGAAAAAGTGAAGAGCAGATTTTGTGGAGCCGGGATTAGTTTAAACCCGATTAAGCGGCGCTGCCCAATGCTGCGCTATGTGCACAATCACGCAAAGCCACGCAAAAGCGGATTTTTATGCAGGGAACTTCAAAGAGCTAGAAATGGCCCAAAACGGCCAATTACTACAAGATTCTTGTGCTGAGGTCACTCCTTCAGGGACAGATAGGCTGCTCAAGGCTCCCCACTCCCACTGGTGAGCAAAGAAACTTCCTTCTATCCAAGAAAGGAAATGGGCAACACAGGAACTATCCAAGAGTCCAGAATACAGCAAAGCCTGTATAGGGGACTATTCTACTTAAGGAAAGGCGGGAAACAAGGATATATTTTTTTTTCAGGAAAACAGCAGGAAAATTACAGTATATTCAATGCACAGGCTAGCGCACTTGAGTGGGCAGGCTCAACAGTTAATTACAACAAACAAACTTTTAAATTAAGTGCAGGTAATGAAAAAACGCAAAAACAAGCTTATAACAATTAAATCAGCAGTGTAAACTCGCTTTTCGGCGAGAAAGGACGGTCGCACAGGTAGTAACAGAAAAAATATACTTATATCTTGAAAGCAGTCACTCTTTTCATTTCTCTGCTGCTAGCACCACTCTGCAGGACCACGAGGAGCTGTTTCTGAGTTGGATAAGTGAAAAAAACACAATATCACAATATAACATATGTTTGTTTCCATTCCATAGGTGATACTGCCTACATACAAGATAGGGCATGGTGTACATATTACAATTTAGCATATTTTTCTTTCCATTCCATGGGTGATACTGTCTACATACAGGGTATGGCTTGGTGTACATATCACAATGGAACGTGTTTGTTTCCATTCCATAGGTGATACTGCCTACATACTGGGCATGGCATGGTGTACATACCACGATATAACATATGTTTGTTTCCATTCCAAAGGGGATACTGCCTATATACAAGGTATGGCATGGTGTACATATCACAATGTAACACATGTTTGTTTCCATTTATAGGTTCATAGGTTCATAGGTTCATGCTAGGCTATCTGCCCTAGGGCATTTATAAGCCTAGCCAGAGTGTGTTTGGCTTTTCGCCACCCATGGTGTACATATCACAATGTAACATATGTTTCTTTCCATTCCATAGGTGATACTGCCTACATACTGGGCATGGCATGGTGTACATATCACACTATAACATATGTTTGTTTCCATTCCAAAGGGGATACTGCCTATATACAAGGTATGGCATGGTGTACATATCACAATGTAACATATGTTTGTTTTCATTCCACAGGGGATATTGCCAACATACAGGGAATGGCATGGTGTGCATATCACAATGTAACATATGTTTCTTTCCATTCCATAGGTGATACTGCCTGCATACATGGTATGGATTGGTGTACATATCACAATGTAATATGTGTTTGTTTACATTCCAGAGGTGATACTGCCTACATACTAGGTATGGCATGGTGTACAAATCACAATGTAACATATATTTGTTTCCATTCCATATGTGATACTGCCTACATACAAAGTATGGCATGGTATACATATCACAATGTAACATTTGTTTGCTTCCATTCCATGGGTGATACGGCCTTCATACATGGTATCGCATAGTGTACATATCACAATGTAACATATGCCTGTTTCCATTCCATAGGTGAAACTGCCTACATACTGTGTATGGCATGGTGTGCATATCACAATGTAACATATGTTTGTTTCCATTCCAGGTGTGCATATCACAATGTAAAATAGTTATTTGTTTATTTATTTCCATTTTTTTTTCATTTGTATTTCTTTACTGGGATGGTCCAGCTGGGCCAGAAGTGCCCATTTTCAGTGGAGTTCTGTGGAGAAAAGCTCCACATATAAGACATTTCATATACAATACAAAATTTGCATTAATAAAGACATTTAGTACATGTTATTGGCAGCTTATACAATTGGCGAAAAAAAAACAGTACATAAGTAATCATTCTCAAATCAAAGATATTCTACAAGCAATACAAATTATACACATGAGAACATTCGATACGAGTAGTTTTCAGCTAGCAAAATTTATATAGGACACCATGCAGTGGGTGCAAAGCAGAAATAAGAATTAATTAGAGACTAGGTATTTAAACTTTTCACATGTTTAGGAGGTGTAATAGCTAAGCAATAGGCTATATGTCTCCTGTTGCAGGGATCAGCAAACTCGGTGGATATTGTTGCAGATATATGTGGTGGTATGATATTAAGGTAGGCTAAGAGAGTACTGAATGTCTCACCTAGTTCAATGGTAGGTCTATAAGGGTTAGGAAGAGAAGGCAGTAGACAGGAGAGATCAATGGTAGGACATATGTTTATTTCCATTCCATAGGTGATACTGCCTATATACAAGGTATGGCATGGTGTGCATATCACAATGTAACATATGTTTGTTTCTATTCCACAGGTAGTATTGCCTACATACAGGGTATGGCATGGTGTACATATCACAACGTAATATATGTTTGTTTCCATTCCATAGGTGATACTGCCTACATACAAGGTATGGCATGGTGTGCATATCACAATATAACATATGTTTGTTTCCATTCCATAGGTGATACTGCCTATATACAAGGTATGGCATGGTGTATATATCACAATGTAACATATGTTTGTTTCTATTCCACAGGTAGCATTGCCTACATACAGGGTATGGCATGGTGTACCTATCACAATTAACATGTTTGTTTTCATTCCATAGGTGATACTGCCCACATACCACAATATAACATATGTTTGTTTCCATTCCATAGGTGATACTGCCTATATACAAGGTATGGCATGGTGTACATATCACAATGTAACATATGTTTGTTTTCATTCCATAGGTGATACTGCCTACATTTACAGTATAGTATGCATATCATATCTAACACATCTGTTTCTACTTCACAAATGATTTTGTCTAAACACAGGGTATAGTATATAAGCCTCTAGTGAAACGTCGGCACTCAAAATGCCAAGTGTTGACAAACCGAAAAAAAAAGACTGAAAACCCAGGGAACAGCAAATCTAGAAAATCACTCTTCTTAAAACTTCTATATGCAGGGAGGACTATTCTGAGAAATGGCATTTCAGACTTTATTTGTTATTTATTTATCTGACATTTGTTTACCAGGAAAGTCTGACTGGACACAAATCTTTCTTCAGTGGAGGCTCGGGGAGAAAAGCTCCAGCAATAAGAAATACAAACATTGTAAATGTTACAATAATACAAGGAAATTCCAGTAGCAGTTCACAGCTAGCAATAGTACAATGTTGAGCAATACAGTTCTGTAAAGGTTATGCTAACATAATAAATGACATAAAACTGTATACATTTAAATAATGGAGAAAAGCAAGTTACAACAGAAATGGGTTCATAGATTTCAGTAAAAAAGTGCCAAGAATAAGATGTGGGTAAATATACTAAGGTTAGCGTTAGCCAGGAGAGTTGCATGAATAGAGCCAGGTGTCTGCTAAGTGAGTAGTTAGGAGCTTCTTAAATTGTACTGTGGAGGAGGTAGAGGTAATAGGGGTTGGAAGTTTATTCCATATTTTAGGAATGAAGCTTGAGAAGAGAAACTCGCTGGCTGAGTTTGCTCTGGTGGTGTCTAAAAGGAGTTTATTACTGGAACAGAGGACTCTAGAAGTGGTGTATGGTTTTATAAGATTTTGGAGAGCGGGGATTTTATCTGGTTGATGTAGGATTTTGTGGGCAAAGGTTATTTGTTTATAGCGTAGCAGTTGAGGGAGTTCTAGCCATATTGGTTATTTAAGAGGTGTACAGTGATGTGACCTGTATGTGGCATCAGTTGCAAATTTTGCATTTTTATTGTTATAAGATTCCAGGTTGGTAAGAACAGTTTTACGGGGGCTGGTTAGTATTGGGAATGCATATAGGAGAGTTGACAGAAGGTGTGTGCGGGCGACGGTAGCTTTTGTGGTACTAGTTAAAAATTGTTTATTCCTGTAAAGAAGGCCTTGTGTCTTATGGGCCTTCTTAATGGTTTGAGCAATATGAATGTCGAAATTCAGATTATCATAATTTTCGACACCTGGTAGTTTAGTGTGTGTAATTGGGATGATAATAGTTTTGTTTTTTGATTCTGTATTGAAAGTTAGGTAAGGAGCAAGTGTTCTTCTGGGATAGAAGTGAAGGAGCTTAGTTTTATTGGGGTTTATAATAAGCTGGGAATTAGAGAGCCATGTTTCAACAGATAGAAATGAATCTTGGGTTATGGTGTGGAGGTCTTGTAGGGAGGAGGCTGTCCATATTACAGTTGAGTCGTCTGCATATTGTATCACAGACGGCCATCTGCATATCTAAGTCTGGTCTTTCAGCCATGCATTCTCTGCATTTCGGGACTTGCTGTAGCAGGTCCCGACATTTCAAATGGTTACCACAGTATACATATCACAATGTAACGTATATCTGTTTCTATTCAACAGATAATACTGCCTAGAGGGAAAGACATGCGTGTCACAATATAACATGTCTGTATCCACAGGTAATACTGCCTCCATACAGAGTTCAGCAGAATGTCACCTCTTCAGATGGTTATGCTCGTGTGCTCGTATGTTATGCAGATCACGTAACACACATGTGATCTGCATACTATACACATGCAATACACATCTGCTTTCATTCCACAGGCAATACTGCCTAAATACAGGATATGGCATACAGGCATGTATGTAAATATGCCTGCATTCAGGATACCATATGCATATCACATATAACATGCATCTGTTTCCATATCCCAGATGATACTACCCACATATGGAATATGGTATGCATATCATATGCAACGCATCTGTTTCCATTCCACAGGTGACACGTAATATGCATGGGGTATGGTGTGCATTTCACATATAACATAAAACTGTTTCTTGTGCACAAGTAATACAGCCTACCCACAGGATATGGTATGCATACCACATATACCATACGTCTTTCCCTTCCACAAGGAATACTATCTAAACACAGCGTATCTGGTTAAAATTTAACAACAGCAGACCCTGGTTTACTGCTAAACTTAAGCGGCTTCATCAAGACAAGGAAGATGCCTATAGAAGTGGGAATAGAAAACTTTTTAGACAGGCAAGGAACACACTGACAATAGAAATCAAAGTGGCTAAAAAGAACTATTCTGAAAAGCTGAAAAAACAGTTTTTAGCCAATGATCCTGCATCAGCGTGGAAAGGTCTACAAAACATTACAAACTACAGGAAGCCGTCCCCTACACTGCAGCTAACTACCAGCTGGCTGATGACTTGCATGCTTTTTACTGCAGGTTTGATAAGCCTGAGGCTACGAATGACACTTTTGTCAGCTCTGTCAATGTTCAGACTTATATGACTCTCTCTTCTACACATTCTCACATTCAGCCTGCATTAATTATCTCTGAGGCAGATGTGTATCATTTTTTTAAAAGACAGCACATTAAGAAAGCAGCTGGTCCAGATGGGGTTTCACCCTCCTGTTTAAAAACATGCTGATTAACTGGCTCTGTTTTTACTCGGATTTATAATAAATCATTAGAGCTGTGTGAAGTTCCCTTTTATTTCAAACAAGCCACAATCATTCCAGTGCCTGAAAAATCTACTATAACAGGACTGAATGACTACAGGCCTGTTGCTTTGACATCAGTGGTCGTGAAGCCTTTTGAGATGCTGGTGTTCACTCACTTGAAGGATATTACAGCTCCCTCATTAGACCCCCTTCAGTTTGTTTATCGAGAGAGTCGGTCAGTGGGTGATGCAGTTAATATGGGCCTGCAATATATCTTGCAGCATTTTGACAACCCAGGGACATATGCAAGGATTCTGTTTGTGGACTTTAGCTCTGCATTTAAAACAATAATTCCAGAACTTTTTCACTTGAAACTCTCCCAGCTTTTCAATCTTGCTTCCACCTGTCAATGGATCACCAATTTTCTAACCAATAGGAAACAGCAGTTGAAACTGGGAAATTTACATCTAGCTATCTCACCATCAGTACAGGTGCCCCCCAGGGATGTGAGCTCTCCCCACTGCTACTCTCCCTCTACACTAATGACTACACCTCTAAGGATCCCTCTGTCAAACATATTAAATACGCAGACAATGCACCTATCATCGGGCTTATCAGGAATGGTGATGAGTCTGCATACAGACAGCAGGTTGAGCAGCTGGCCCTTTGGTATAGTCAGAATAATCTGGAACTGAGCACTCTTAAAACTGGAGATGACAGTGGACTTTAGGAGTAGTACTACAATATTATCCCCCCTCTTTATATTTAATACCGCTGTGTCAGTTGTGGAATCCTTTAAGTTTTTGGGATCTATAATCTCTTGGGACTTGAAGTAGGAAACCTATATAGGGTCCATCATAAAAAAGGCACAAAAGCGAATGTACTTTCTGCGACAGCTGAGTAAGTTCAACCTCCCACAGGAACTGTTGATTCAGTTCTATACAGCAGTCATTGAGTCTGTTCTCAGCTCATCCAAAACAGTGTGGTTTGGATCTTAGTCTAATCATGACAAAAATAGGCTGCTTCAAATAGTCAGGTCTGCTGAAAATATTACTGGTGCTAGTTTGCCCTCCTTACAGGACCTGTACTATACCAGAGTCATGAAAAGGGCAGAGAAAATCATCACCGACCCTTCATATCCAGGCCAACATCTCCTTGAACTACTACCATCAACCAGGAGTTATAGATTAATATGCACCAAAACAACCAGCTATAAGAGCATTTTTTTCCAGAGACATTCAAATTCATAAATGGTTAACTCAGCTTATTAGGTTGGGGTATTCTTTTTTACAGGCCTCCGAGGATTCTGCAGTATTGTTTACATATTGTCAATACTTGTTTCTTTCAGAGTTTATTGAAGGATTTCTTACACTGAGTTGCACTTTGCACCTTGTCTGTATATGTATATTTACTTTTTTGCCTTGTTCTTAATAGTTGCATGTATATCATTTGTCTTGTTCTTAATAGTTGTATGTATTTCATTTATGTAATTCATATTTGGAGTCACTGAAACTGGAGTCATATTCTTTGTATGCATACATACTTGTCCAATAAGTGTGATTCTGATTCTGATTCTCTGAGTATTATACACATATCACATGTAACACGTCTGTTTCCATTCCACAGATGGTACCACCTACATATATGGTATAACATGCATATCACATCTAACATGCCTGTTTCCATATCACAAGTGATACCACATATATGTAAGGTATATTATGCATATGATATATAATGCACACCATTTTCTAGTTCATAGCTGATACTACCTACATACATGGCATGGTATGTATGTCACATGTAACATACTTCTATTTCCAGCCTACCTCCATTACACTGAAGGATGCAGCCCTTATCGTGACCTAGGTAACCAGTTAATGACCCTGACACAGTAGGATGCAAGCAGGGAGGCAGAGGAGTAAAGGGGCATGGATGATTCCCGTGAATGAATGTCTTGAGGGTAGTGGGCACTTAAGGGTCACACAAGGAAGTGTACTTTCTCTAGTGGAGACTGGGGAAATTTAAAATCTCTTCTCATGTCTGAAAGGAGAGGGGCAGGGCTGCTTGCTGCCCATCTTCTTTGTAGACGTGAGGGAACCAGTGCAGACAGACCATTACATGCCCCATTTGGCTTCACAAGCCGAGTGTTAAGAGGCAGTGTAGGGCTAAGCTGAAGACCCTAAACCCACTTCTAAGGGCTGTCTAAATGATGACCCCCCGCTCCTGGTTTTCCCTCATCTTGGTAACAGTGACAAATGGAAGTGCTTGGTCAGGAGATGGCTAATGGTCAAAAAGCAAAGGGGCAAAGAGTGTGAAACAGCATACCTGTATTGCCATTCTACAGGAGGTTATAACTATCCTTTGCAAACGTGGTTGATGACAGTATAATGCAGCTGATGACAGCAACACTGGTAACTTTTAGAAGTTCTAAGTTTTGGAAAGAATTTGACCTCCAGAAGGGACAGTTCAGATTCCTCACTGCCTAAGGTAAAGGTCTGCAGTCCTACCTCAAGAAAGCCCACATGACTTTCCTCATCTGTGCCATGCTGTCTGGCTCGTGTGCTGATGCTTGGTTGGTTAATATGGGGGGGGGGGTTATGTAGATGAAGAAAAAATATTTGTAAGTTTTTCAGGGATTTTCAAATTTGGGTGTTCAGTGTTGGGCTGCTGACATCACCCTAACATGCAAAACTGGAGGAGAAAACAGAAGACTACAGAGAAGGAGAAAACTACAAAATCCTTTTCCATGTTAATTCACCCTGATTTATGGCATTGCAAGGACTTCAGCAGTTTAGTAGGACTAGGTCTGCATTGTACCAGTCTCTGGTGATGAGGATAAATGTTTCAACATGAT